>NC_042617.1:557489057-557707204 GCF_901001135.1 Rhinatrema bivittatum
GTTCACACGAGTGCACTGTTTAACCCGCTGTCGGACGCGGGTTAAATAGGTGCTAATCAACCCCCTAATGCAATATGGGGATTAGCGCCTATTTAACGCGCGTCCGTCGCGGAGTGAATGAGTTAGCGCTCATCACATGCAAAAGCATGTGAATAAGGCACAGAAGAGTTCAGAGAAACACCCACACACAAAACTTCAATTCCCTAAAATGGCCACCCCGCTCTCTTCTTTGCTCTAAAGCTTCTGCTGCTTTAATTCTTCAGCCCACCAGCAAAATGTACTAAAGCATTAAAAAAATTAAAGAAAACATACATAATCCATGTTTGTCACAGAAAAACTCAGAGAAGCACCTACACACAGCACCACAATAGACTAAAATGACCACCAGAACCGTGTGTTAAATTTTACTCCTGCTCTGAGCCAGGTGTTAAATTTCCTGTGTTAAAAAGCACACACTAAAATGTTTCTCTGCTCACACAGCTCTCTGCAATAGCCTATAATAGATAATAGCTTCATTTCAATATGATTTGCACGAACCCATGCTTAGCATTCCAGGGGGGTTTTCAGCACTAAAGCCCATATTACATACATGAGTAAGTTTAGCGCCCAAAAAAACCTGTTGTAGACTCAACGCAGCTTATTACATCTGCTCCCATGTCTCTATCACTCCACAGGGAGGTTCTTCCATGCATCCAGCATCCTTTCTAAAAAGAAATATTTCTTTAGAATACTCCTGAGTCTATCTCCTTTTCACGTCATCCCACGACCCTTCATTCTGGCGTCTCTTTTCCATTGAAAGAGATCCATCTCCTACTCTGTAGTATTTAAATGTCTCTGTCATATCTCCCCTATTTAACCTTTCCTCTAGGGCATGCATGTTTAAATATTTAAGTCTGTATCCATGTGCTTTACAATGAAGATTGTTGACCATTTTAAAAATCACCCTCTGAACCGATCCATCCTAATCATATCCTTTTGTAGATGAAGTCTCTAGAACTGTACACAGTATTCCAAATGAGATCTCACCAGGGATTTACTGTATACAGAGGCAATTTTACCTCCTTTTTTTTTCAGCACCCAAGCACTTCTGTGGCTTTTGCTGTTGCCTCGTCCACCTGGTTCACCACCTTATTAAGATCACCAGATATGACCATCCACCGAATCCGTTTAGAATGAACAGAAAATGACTTCATTCATTGCATGATTTTCATTTGTTAAAAATGAATGCACATCCCTAATAAGCAAAAGGTCTAATTTCATGACTTGCATGCGTTCTGTTATCAGTTGATGGAACAGTTCTCCCTGCAGAGAATCCAGGATCTCACTGCTTCTAGTAGAAGACATCACAGCCAGAATGTCTGAATCAACAACTGACAGATTGAAATATCCATTTATCCTTTCATAATAATTTTGTGAAGATCCTCCATTAATTCTCTATTTCTTCTGTCTGCGATGAAGGTCTGTGTATTATACCAATATAAACAGATATTCCAGTCCCTGTTTCCAGATTAACCCACAGTGCCTCCTTCTTACCTCATAAGACCTGCAGTTCTGTTGTTTAATGTAGCACCATTCCTTCCTTTCTGAATAGATTGAAGCTCAGTATAACTCTATCCCAGTCATGGTTTTCTGTGTACCATGTCTCTGTGTCAGCCACTACATCCAGGTCAGCCTCTTTCATGACTGCCTCTAGATCCAGGATTTTATTTCCCATATTATGAGCATTAGTGTACATAGCTTTTCAGATGCTGCCCTTTTTTTCCCATTTCTATACACGTTAAATCTTTTACTCACCTGAGGTTTTCATTCCCCCATCCCCAACAGGTCAGCTGATAAATGCACAGCTTGAGATAACTTATTCTACCAATTTGGAACCACATTAGAAAAACAATGATTTCAGGCCAAAGCTGAGTTCAAGGCTTTGGTTGATGGAATAATTAGATTATTACCCCCTTGTGGAATGTATGGGACCAACTAATCAGTCAAATTGGTGGGGGCCATATCATATTGAGCCTTAAATGCCGATGTTAAATATTTAGATTTAATATGCCAAAAACCAGTAGCCAGTGAAAAGCGATTAGAATGGGTGAAACCCGTTTTCTGAATTTTGCCTGAATAAGCAGTATAGCTGAAGCGTTTTGAATTAGCTGTAAATATCCTGTACATTTTTCTGGTAAACACATGTACAGGACATTACAGTAATCAATATGTGACAGCACAATAGTATATCATATTTGTGCAAAGTCTACCTGAAGAAAAAATGGCCGAATAACTCTTAACTGTCACAAATTATAAAAACAAGATTAGAGAGGCATCAGGACACTTAGTCTATGTACTTGATCTTTTGCTTAAATTATGATCCCAACCCACTTAACACAAAGGCGGGAGCACTGTACATTTTTCCTTCCTACCACCAATACTTTTGTTTTCCAATGATTTATTTTCAGTTTCTTTATACAGAAATGAAAGAAACAACGAAAGTAATTTCCCTTTGCAGCTAAGCAATCTAACAGAATAACATGGTCCATTGTCTCAAGTGCTGCACTCAAGTTAAAAAGAACAAAAAACAGTTTCTCCAATGGATAATCAAAACCAATTGACAAAACTGGTTTAGTACTGTGGATTCACCTGAAACCAGATAAGCAATTATTCAGCACATTGTTATCATCAATAAAATCCAAAATACATTGAAGAATTACTTTTTCTATCATCTTGGATAAAAAAAGGACATTCAAAACAGGTTGATAGCTTTTTGGTTTGGAAATATCTAAGGCCTAGATTCATCAAAATGTGATAATTATCATATAGAATAAGGAATAGTGGAATAAGGAAAAGAGGCATGACTCTGGTAATTCATGAGTTACCATGGTTCGCATAGGTATTTTATTGCACCATGCGTTAAAATTATCACACCCCACGATATTTGTACTTTGCAAGTTGTAAAGTCCCCAGTCACGCATTTCTGAGAGAGAGAGAGAGAGAGCACCAGGGCCTCTAGGGTGGCATACATAGTAGTCAACTATTTATACAACTATAGGAGGGCCAGCTAGTAACTCGAGGTGAAGTTTTGGTGGTGGTCCAGGGTTTTGTGGCCAGTTTTACATGCACAGTGAGACTTACAAAGCACAGTAGACCTCGGTGAAGAATTGATGTGATTTGGAGTGAGGAAAGTCAGACTAAAGTTAGATTACTTCAGTGTTCTCTCGCTCTAGCTTGATAGTACCCTGGTAGAGAATCCATCAAGCTAGAGCGAGAGAACATTGTAGAAATCTCATCTTTGTGTGACTTTCCTCACTCCAAATCATGTCAAATCTTCACTGAGGTCTACTATGCTGTTTGTTCATCTTACTGTGCATGTAAAACTGGCCCCAAAACCCTAGACCACCACTAAAGCCTCACCTCCAGATACTAGCTGGCCCTCCTATAGCTGTATAAATAGTTGACTAAAGGCCGGACTTTAAAAGATTTATGTGCGTACAGTGCCTTACGCTCTGGCCTATTTTATAAAGGCCCGGTGACGAGCGTAAAGCCCCGGGACATGTCTAAGTCCTGGGGCTTGCAAAAGGGGGTGGTCCAGGGGTGGGGCATGGGTGGGGCAGGGTGGTCCAGGGGCAAGTGGGGGCAGGGCCAGAGACCTCCGACAGCGGCCATTTGCCGCTGTGTCAGGGGATCGCGTGCCGGCGGGCTGCTGGTGTGCGCAACCTGTGCCTGCCTCCAGGCAGGCGCAAAAGTTTTGATAATAATTTTTGTGGGGTTAGAATAGGGCTAGGGGGGGAAATGTTAGGGGAAGGGGTGGGAAGGTTAGCTTAGGGGGCCTGGGAGGGAACGGGGGAAGCCCGCGGATGTCGGCACTAGTGTGCACCCCCTTGCACGCACCGATCCACGATTTTATAACTTGCGCACGCCTGCACGCATGAGTTATAAAATCAGGCGTACATGTGTGCACGCCAGGTAATATGCACACATGTACTCCCACGCGCAGGTCTTAAAATCTACCCCTAAGTGTGCCGCCTCAGGGGCTCTCTCTCTCTCACTCTCTCTCTCCCCAAAACAGAATTTGTGATATTTATCATTTTTATCACAAATTGCATTTGAGGCATATCACACAGCTTAACGCCAGGAAAAATAACATCACGTGTGTAATAACTATCGCATGTGTTAATACCATAATGCATTTTGATAAATGACCCTGTAAATTTGGTTTCTTAAGGAGGTGTCTAACTAAAGCTATAAAACTACCTTGAGAGCCTGAGGGAAGAAATAAATTTTGAAAGGAATTGTTTGTTACTGAGGTAAAAATTTCACAGTCTGCTACTCTAATACTAATCAACTTAATGGACCTCAAGAAGAATTAAAGCATTTTGCCACACTGAAAATTTCACAGGAGTTTATAACTGGATCTTGAAACAATTTTGAATAATGTCTTTTTCACCATTAATATTTTGGCTTTATATAATTTGATCTGGGTGCTGCAGTATTATTTGTCTGCAATGCTCTTTGACATATATGAGGTTATCTCACTGTGATAAACAGATTGTTTTAGGATTCAAAATTCATCTGTGAATCATGGCCGAATCTTCTTATGCCTAGTTAGTATTATTTATTTTCAGGTCAACTTTTAAACTTGTGTAATGCCCCCACGACCGCTTACCTCGCAGGGCATTCCTGGGTTCGGGACTGACCTGGCAGGAGCCCCCTAGGACAGACTCCATCTGTCCTCACGTTTTTGGCTCCTGGTGCCTCCACCTGGGAAGAAGGTGTGAGCGGGTGGGATTCCCCTCCCTTCACCCCAGGAAACAAATAGGACTGTGAAAAAGGCTGGCAGTATGTACAAATATATACAGGTAGACTATACAAGCATACACATTTCTATGTACATGGTTAATAGGATGTCAAACAGCACACTTATCTATTCATGGTTAATAGTCTCAGTCTACACAACAATACACATTTCTACAAGGTAGCAAGAATATTTAGTATTTGGCAATTTGGTGTTGTTGGCCTCCACAATATACCACCAAATAGAATAGAAGGGACCTCTTGTGTTCTCACTTACTCAAGCATTATTATTATCCGCCCCTTTTTATCCCAAGTCTCACCCATGTGAACAGATGCAACTGGGCTAAACGGTTTGCGTAAATGCTGGGGTCCACACCCTCATGGAGGACCTGACTCTGTCTCCTGGTCTGTGGCTGGGATCCACGCCCTCCTGGGGGGAACTGATTCCACCTCCTAGACTGCCACTGTGGTCCGCTCCCTCCTGGGGGATCCAACTCCACCTCCTAGTCTGCAGCTGGGTTCCACACCCTTCTCAGGGACATGACTCTACCTCCCAGTCTACTGCTGGGGTTCCTGCCCTCTTGAGGGACCTGACTATACCTCCCAGACTGTCATTGGGGTCTATGCCCCTAGGGAGATCTGACTCAGCACCCTGGTCTACCACTGGGGTCCATGCCCTACTGGGGGATGGTGAATCTGCCCCCCCAATCTGCTGCTGGGGGTTCCCCCACTCAAGATTGGGGAGACCACTCCACCTCCAGGCCAGCTGCTGAAAGTGTTACCTGGCTTGGGTTTACAGCTCCACTAGGCTCATGGCTGTTTTAATGTTCAGTGGTTCTGGCCCTCTGCAGTCCCAGCTTTCAGTGATTTTTAGCTCCTCAAAGCTCATCTTTGTGGTCAGTCATGTGCTGTTACTCAGTCTGGATAAGCCACCTTCTCTCAGCCTGGCTTTTGCTTTATCTGTTGTCTGACCTTGATTAGGTTACTTTCTTTCAGCCAAAAAGCCAAGACCCAAGCAGGACCGTGGAGAGAAAATATATGTACAATCCTCCATCCTGTCTAGCCATATCCTTCTGTTGTCTGGGAACTCGGCACCCAAGTGTCTGAATACCCTTTGTTAGTCAGTATGACAATCTATTTGCTTCCTAGGACTGTTCCCCAGTACATTACTCTCATAAATCACTTTCCAAGTTATAGTTCTATAATTTAGGAGTTTGAATCCTCTGATTTTAAGAGATATTGCCTACAAAATTACCAGCAGAGGACCAGGGGGCTGTGACATGCAAATCCCCTACCTGAATCTCTGATTAATCTATTTATTGGCCATTTAAGTACCTTCACAGTAAGGGGTATTTTGGGTTTCCTGAGCTGGTGGCTCAAGTTACATAACTGCATTGTTCTCTTTTTTTTCTCTGATGTAGTTCACTTAAATGGTAGCGTGCTCAAACCTCCATCTCTTGTAAGGAAGGGTTCACGCTTCCCCACTTAAATTTCTTCTTGTCCTCAACAAGATGTCTCTCTCTTGCATGTACCTCCCCTTTAGACCAAAGTCCCAAGGGATTACTTCATTAGTTTAGGGTAACAGGCAGTCACCTATTTGTGTGCTACTGTCAGTGGGACATTCACTGTATTTCCAAGACTATCATAAGTGAACTTTATTGTGAGCTACACAGTCTTACTGTTCTTCTGGGCTCACAGGTTGGCAGTAGAACCAATACCTGAGCCTCTGTAGTTTCTGATTCTCTTTGAGGGTGAATATCACCTGTGGCACCTCTTTCCCTCTCTTGTTGCAGGTTGTCCATCCTTCTCTTGCCATCTGTACCACCCTCAGTCCTATCATTACTCTGGAAGGCTTCTTGGGACTTCTTTACATTCCCAGGAACTGTCTTACTAATTCCCCATCATGTGCCTGTTGATTAGTGGTATGGTCTCTCCAATGTGTCTCCCCTCACATATCTCTTCCTCTGAATCTTTAATCCCGATGGGGATTACTGTCAAACTCCCAATGAGGTTGGGTCTCAGGTCTTATTGTTACCCTTCTTCTTGGTCAAGGTGGAGGGATTCATATCTAGATTTGGGTTCCCCCAGGGAAAATACCAATTGTCCAATCTGCAGGAGATGGTTTCTGTGTACCATTTTTATTGGTCCTTCACCCCACCCTGGCCTTACCCAGTAAACAGGTAGGTTGTTCAGTTTTTCCCCAACAACATAGGGGATAGAACTCCACCTATTAGCAATTTTGTGCCTCCCAGTCAGCCCCCAGTTTTCTAAGAGAACTCTGTCCCCTGCCGTCAAGTCATTCTGCCTCATCTTCTGGTCATATTGGTGCTTGTTTCTCTGGCTCAGTTTGTAGGCAGACTCTGCAGCCAACTTATAGGCTGCCCCCAACTGTTCTTTTATCCTCTTCACATAGCTTTAAAATGTCTGAAGCAATGACCCATCTCTGAAACCCCAAAACAAAAATTAATTGGCAACCGGGCCTTTCGCCCAAACATCTGAAAATAGGGTGCAGTTGTAAGCATGTACCAAATAGCTCACATACTGGCTCCAGTTTCTCTTTTGAGCTGGCTTCAATATCCCCAACATGTTTAGAAGTGTTCTGTTAAACCTCTCGGGCTCTGGGTCTTCCTGGGGATGATAGGGAGAGGTGTGTGACTTCATAACCCCAGCCACCTGCACCATTTCTTTAATGAGTCTGCTTTCAAAATCCCTTCCCTGGTCAGAGTGTATCCAGGCTGGGAGTCCATTGTTCACAAAGAATTTCTCCTATAATCCTTGGGCAACAGTCTCTGCTCTCTGGTCGTTGGTGAGGTATGCCTGTGCATACCTGCTGAAATGGTCTGTCATGACCAGAATATTCTCTTTACACTGGGAATCCATTTCTAAAGTCAAGAAGTCTATACAAACCAATCGATAGGGCCTTGACTAGTAATGTTTACAGTCTCTGCTACTCTGTGCGGTAGGGTCTTTCTTTTTATACAAAATGTATTGTGCTTGTTCAGGCCAATAAAATCTGTCCCTTACCAGTTGTAGGACCTTCTCTGCCCCCATATGACCCATGTCATCATGGAGAGACTGTAGCACATTTCTGTGGAATTTTTGTGGTAAACCGTTGTTCGGTATGACCTGAATTGGTATCTGTCCTTTCTCTGTACAGTACCTTATTCTGCACAAATAGTCGATCTCACTCTCTGATGAGCAACCGAATGTCTGGGTGGCTTTGATGGACTGCTTGTATCCCCAGATTTTTCTCCTTGACTCTGAGCACATCACCAATTAAGGGATCAGTCTGTTGTCGAATGTCCTGCAAAGTCAATCTTGGCATATTAGTGGAGACCAGAGACACAACATCACAGTAGGCAGGGGGAATGCTGTCAGAAGTAGGGGGCCCAAGATGCTGCAGCACAACATAAGTTCTCAGTACACCTTCATTCCCATTCCCCGCCTGATTATACACTGCTGTCACTACAGTCTCCTATAAATTGCACCAATCCCCCTGGATAGTGTCACTCCTATGGGGCCACCAGGACAGTGCATCTGTGTTCCTGTTTATATTTCCAGGACGGTATTACAAACTGAATTTGTAAAAGGAATGCTGCCAGTCACTGATGCCCTATTGCAACCAATTTTTCAATGTTGAAACATAAGTCAGTGGATTATTGTCTGTTTTCACCTTAAACTCAACCCCATAAAGGTATTCCCTGAATTTGTCCACAACTGCCTACTTAACGGCTAAGAACTCCAGTTTATGAGCAGGGTTGTTTCTCTCAGTTTTACTCAGACTGAGGCTTGCATAGGCCACAGATGTTAGTCCTTCTGGATGTGGCTGATATAAAACTGCCCCTAAGCCCTCCAGGCAAGCATCTATATGCAGTTCATATAGTCTTCCTAGGTCAGCAAAAGCAAGTACTGGTGCATTACACAGTAGGGATGTGAATCGTTTTTTGACAAATTAAAATATCATCCGATATTTTTTAAATAATCAAAAATCATTAAAGAGTGCGATACAATAGAAATTCCCCCAATTTATCGTGAAAAATCATTAATCGGACTTTTCAGCTTGGAGAAGAGACGGCTGAGGGGGGATATGATAGAGGTGTTTAAAATCATGAGAGGTCTAGAACAGGGTAGATGTGAATCGGTTATTTACTCTTTCGGATAATAGAAAGACTAAGGGGCACTCCATGAAGTTAGCGTGTGGCACATTTAAAACTAATCGTAGAAAGTTCTTTTTCACTCAATGCACAATTAAACTCTGGAATTTATAGCCAGAGGATATGGTTAGTGCAGTTAGAATAGCTGTGTTTAAAAAAGGATTGGATAAGTTCTTGGAGGAGAAGTCCATTACCTGCTATTAATTAAGTTGACTTAGAAAATAGCCACTGTTATTACTAGCAATGGTAACATGGAATAGACTTAGTTTTTGGGTACTTGCCAGGTTCTTATGGCCTGGATTGGCCACTGTTGGAAACAGGATGCTGGGCTTGATGGACCCTTGGTCTGACCCAGTATGGCATGTTCTTATTCTCTAATGTTCTTATGTTCTTATCTGAGCATCAGATGTAGCAGCTGTAGCAGCAGCGGCTTTTTGTTGTTCTTCTTCTATTCTGAGCTCTTCTTTTTTAAGGGCTGCTTCTTGTTCAACGTACTGTACGCGTGTTATAGCTGCTTCAGACTTTGCTTTCTTTAAGGAGGATGATAGAGCCGAGTTGAGAGCGGCTCGAGTGCCTTGACCTGTGTGACCTTGTAGACCTTGAAATACATTTGGAGGCACGAGAGTGCTGAGAGCCTATCTCGCTCAATGGGTAATCTGCTTCTGCTGAGCAGTGTTGGCCTGGGAGAATCCCACTGTATCTAAACCATCTCCTTCCACTCCGCTGAAAGGTCCATGCCAATGCTGGGGTCCAAGCCTTGCTGGGGGTCTGACTCCACATCCCAGACTCTCAATGGGATTCATGCCCTCCTGGGGGAATTGACTCCACCTTCTGGACTGCCACTAGGGTCCATGGTCTTCTGGGAGACTTGACTCCACCTCCAAATCTGCCACTGGGGTCCCTGCCTTCCTGGGGGACCTGACTCTGCATCCAAGTCTGCTGCTGGGGTCCATACCCTGCTGGGAGATGCAACTCTGCCTCCTGGTCTATGCTGAGGTCCACATCCTCCTGGGGGACCCAACTCTGTCTACTGGATGGTCACTGGAGTGTCCTTGCTCAAGGGGGATCAATTGATCTCCAGATCTGCCACTGGGGTCCCATCTCTTAAGGGGGAGGACCACACCACCTCCTTGGCTAATACTGTCCTTCAGTTTTCTTCTCTCAGTTGGAAGATTTTCTATGGCTTGGATTTACAGCTCCACTAGACTTATGGTTGTTTTAGCATGCAGTAGCTCTGGCCCACTGCAGTCTTATATTTTAGTATTTTTAGCTCTGCTAAGCTTATGACCTGTCACATGGTGTTATCCAGCCTGGATTTTGCTTTATCTGTTGTCTGACCTTGCAAATGCATGGGTCACTTTCTCTCAGCCAAAAGACCAAGACCTAGGCAATACCAGGAACAGAAAACATATACACACTCCTTTATCCTGCCTGGCCATATCCTCCTGTTGTCCGGGAACTCTGCACACAGGTGTCTGAATACCCTTTGTTAGTCAGTGTGAGAATCTGTTTGTTTCCTAGGACTGTTCCCCAGAACATTACTCTCATAAATCCCATTCCAAGTTATAGTTCTGTTTGAATCCTCTGATTTTAAGAGATATTTCCTACAAAATTACCAGCAGAAGTCCACGGGGCTGTGACATGCAAATCCCCTATCTGAATCTCTGACTAATCTAATTAATGTGACAAACCAAAAAAATATCAAAAATACACCACCTGTACAGCGAACTGTTAAACTAGACAAAAACAATCAAGAGCTGTGCTCTGTCGCTGACATTGAATAAACTTTTGATGAATGATGTATTGTATTTTGTGTTTGTTTTAATAAAGTGAGTACCTACACAATGAATGGAATAATTTGTAAAAATTATGTGTATGAATTAATTTAACAAAAATGATGAATGGAGTCGGAGAAAGGTTTCATACATGGTGTAGGTACCCAGCACCTCTGTAAGGTGATCTTATAATCATTAACCTTCCTCCTCCTCCTCAGATGCTTTTAACAATTTTTTAAGAATTGTGTTTGTAATTAGTGTTGTCCCGAAGGACGCCTGAAGACTCTTCCCTGGCAATATAATATTTTCAAATGCGTACACCGCAAAAATTAACTAAATGAAACTCTATGAACTGTCAATAAAGGGTATAAAAACAGACTTCCCCGATTCTAGTTGGTGTATCCATCTTCTTGTGAATTATCCCGACATGTTTCAGACATGAATGCCTTTCCTCAGGGAGTTTGATGTCTGCTGGAAACCAACTTCACGGAGTCTGTAACCCTTTGCTCAACGATTCCTCCAGAGCTCAAAGATTTTGCCACTCTTTGAGCTCTGGAGGAATCGTTGAGCAAAGGGTTACAGACTCCGTGAAGTTGGTTTCCAGCAGACATCAAACTCCCTGAGGAAAGGCATTCATGTCTGAAACATGTCGGGATAATTCACAAGAAGATGGACACACCAACTAGAATCGGGGAAGTCTGTTTTTATACCCTTTATTGACAGTTCATAGAGTTTCATTTAGTTAATTTTTGCGGTGTACGCATTTGAAAATATTATATTGCCACGGAAGAGTCTTCAGGCGTCCTTCGGGACAACACTAATTACAAACACAATTCTTAAAAAATTGTTAAAAGCATCTGAGGAGGAGGAGGAAGGTTAATGATTATAAGATCACCTTACAGAGGTGCTGGGTACCTACACCATGTATGAAACCTTGCTCCGACTCCATTCATCATTTTTGTTAAATTAATTCATACACATAATTTTTACAAATTATTCCATTCATTGTGTAGGTACTCACTTTATTAAAACAAACATAAAATACAATACATCATTCATCAAAAGTTTATTCAATGTCAGCGACAGAGCACAGCTCTTGATTGTTTTAATCTAATTAATGGCCATTTAACTACCTTCACAGTAAGGGGTATTTTGGGTTTCCTGGGCTGGTGACTCAAGTTGCATAGCTGCATTGGTCTCTTTTTTTTCTTCTCTGCTGCAGTTCACTTAAATGGTAACATGCTGAAACCTCCGCTCTTGTGTGTGGGGAGGAGAGGGTTCACTTTTTGCTTCTAAGTCTTTGCAGCCATTTTCAACATGACTGCCTCAGCTTGTATTTCCTCATGGGACTGCACTATGCCCCTGATCACATGACTGTCGGAGCCAAGGGGAGCACAGAGAAGGCATGGCCAAAAAGAATGCTGGAGAAGACAAGAATTTTCAAATCTGGCCAGGGTGTTTATTCTAGTTAGTGATAGAGCAAGAGAGCAGAAGTTAGCCTGTGATTCTGCCTAATCATGCCTGCTATCTCCGGCAGGGATCTCAGAATGAGTATCCCAGCTCTGCTAGGCAGTGGGATGTGTTCCAGGCACTGGGTCAAGATCCACTGATCCAGGGACTCCTTCACAGTTATTCATCTACATCATACATATAGTATGTCTGTGAATTACAATAAATCCAAGTTCTTTGTTGTATCCAATATTAACTCTTAAATCCCTGGTCCCATCACCAAACCCCAAGGGGTGGAAGGGGCATCATTTCACACACCCTGGTTGAATTCTTTGTGTGCTTCATTATCACTTGTTGCCCTCAGGGGGCCTAGAGATAAGTGTATATGTTCATGCATGAATATGACTGAACTCAGTGTATATAACTTTGAATGCTCTACTCTAGTGAGCTCATAGATAATCTAAAGGTATGCTAGAATTTGGTACCAATAAATGTAAGGTTACATATTATTCATACTTTGTTGTCCTAAGGGCAGATTGTCAGTGAAAATCAGTTTGCACTGTGTATAGCTGTTCATACCTGTCCATGGTTGTTAACCCCTTATAAGCAGCTTTCTTATCCCAGCCCTGGTTCCTGAAATAATAAAAGCTGCATTGCTTTACCTTGGTGTGTTTATCGATTCACAGATAAAGGAATTGGATGCATTACTAGCATATTCATTTCAAGGTGATCTCTCCTTAGCAGTCTATTCACAGAGCAGAAACTCTTATTATATGGACTACAGCCCTGGGTGGGGCTACATTTGAAACACAAAAATAAACAAAACCATGGTGAAAAGCAGTTCTTGGTGCACCTGTTTATTTGTGCACATGAAAAATGTGAATATAAAAGTATTAAAAGCCCTGGTGGCTTTAGAAGCGTGTGTGCCTTTCAATGCTGATACTCTTTGCCATCCCCAGAAGCTGCTGCTCTATGCAGTTGTAGCCTCTGCTCATCCACTTTTGCCATCCCTGGCAGAGTCTGACTGGACATCACAGAAGGTTTGACTGTTAAAATATAGATGCTAATATACTAAATTGCACTAATGCTTTCACAAGCATTAATGTACATTAACAGCTTTGTTAGTGTGTACAATCTAGTTTATGCAGATTATCAGTGCTTTTCAACAGGCTAAATAGCTCTCAAGGATTTAAATGTAAAAACCTATGCTAACAAGGTAAAAAGATGCAAAACAATGTAAAACAGCTCATTACTTATCAGTGGATAGAAAAATAATGTATGTAAAAATGTGAAAAAGTGAACATAGTCCCATTAATGCAAAAATCTTAATTATACCTCAGAGATGAGTTATTCAAAATAGTGAGGCTAGGTTAATTTGTGGTAAGAATATAGAAATGAGAGTGCGGTTCCATTATTAGTTACCTCTATTGTTTACTAGAGATGAGCTTCGTTTTTTTCTACCAGGTCGTTTTTTGAGTTGGACGCTTTGGGGTAAAGTTCATTTTTCCTCTGTTCGTTTTTTGCAAAAATGAACAAAAAATGAAATGGGGAAAAATGAAACGGGCCCAAAAAATGACGCGGGAAAACGAAGCTGGACCACCAGGGATGTTAGTAAATCTTGGGGAGGGATTGGGATGGTAGGGGGGGTTGTATTACAGTTAATTTTAATGCTTGGGGTGGTTTTTTATTTCAAAAAATAAAATGTGCCCCTCCCCCCCCCCCCCCCGTACAAACCCGAAAAACTAATTTTCCTCGTAGTTTGAGGAAAATCAGTTTCGGGGTTCGGGGCCCCCAACCCACGACGAATTAGGCAATTTCATTGAAATTGCCTAATTCGTGATAAACGAAGCACATCTCTATTGTTTACCAGTGATGGAAAGAATAAAGCTTAAATTACTAACAATGGGCCGGATTTTAAAAAGGTTACACGCACAGGGCCTATTTTAAAAAGGCCCGGTGATGCGTATAAAGCCCCGGGATACGTGAAAGTCCCGGGGCTTGCAAAAAGGGGTGGGGAGGAGGCGGGGCTTGGGTGGTCTAGGGTGGGGCGGGGCCCGAGGCTCCAGGCACAGTGGCTATTTGCTGCTGTGCTTGGGATCATGCGCCAGCAGTCGGCTGGCGTGCGAACTTACTTCAGCCCCAAGGCTGAAGTAAGTTTGGAAACAACAAAAAGAAAACAAAAAAGATAGGGGGAAAAGGGCGGGGGAGGTAGGGGAAGAGAAGGTGGGGTGGGGGGTAAGGGAATGGGGAAGGCAGCACGGCTCGGCGCGTGAAAAGCGCGCATGTTATAAAATCTGGCATACATGTGTGCATGCCGAGTAGCGCACGCACATGTACACCCGCACACAACCTTTTATGTATAAACATTTTTTATTAAATTTCGACAACAAGCAATACAACACTGAGGAGGGTGTGATCCTGATCCCTCCTCAGAACTTGAACACATACATATTAGCCATGGAGCCCCCTCTTCCCCACCCCCCTTCCCATTACCCCTCCCATGAAATCTAGACAGGCGAGCAACTATCTTCCACTTCTGAGTGTTCCAACAAACTGGCAATGTGCACAAAAAAGGATATGAATCAATCATTCACTATTAGGCTATGAGCACAATGTGGGAATGATTGAATGTATGGTTGCCAAACAGCAAGAAATCCTTGCCGTCGGCGTGGGGATAACCTGGATGCCATACATTCCATATTCATTAGGGATGTGAATCGTTTTTTGACGATTTAAAACAATTGTCAGATATATTTTAAATCGTCAAAAATCGTTAAGGGTCGCGATACAATAGAAATTCCCCCGATTTATCATGAAAAATCGTAAATCGGGGGAGAGGGGAGGGTGGGGAAAACCGGCACACCAAAAAAACCCCTAAACCTACCCCGACCCTATAAAACGAATCCCTTACCTTCCCCCACCCTCCCGAACCCCCCCAAAACTTTTTACGAGTACCTGGTGGTCCAGTGGGGGTGCGGGGACCGATCTCCCGCTCTCGGTCCATCGGCGCCATTTTGGCTGCCACTCAAAAATGGCGCCGATGGCCCGATAAAAAAAAAACCCACCCGACCCTTTAAAAATGACCCCTTAGCTTCCCCCACCCTCCCGATCCCCCCAAAACATACCTGGTGGTCTAGTGGTGGTCCCGGGAGCGATCTCCCGTTCTCAGGCCGTCGGCTGCCACTCATAAAGATGGCGCCGATGGCCCTTTGCCCTTACCATATGACAGGGTATCAGTGTCATTTACCTGCCCCTGTCACATGGTAGGAGCACTGGCTGGCTGGCGCCATTTTTAAAGATGGCCGCCACCATCATAAAGATGGCCACCGCCGTATTTAAAGATGGCCACCACCGTTGTAAAGATGGCCGCCACCATCTTTAAAGATGGCGCCGGCCATCCAGTGTTCCTACCATGTGACAGGAGCCGGCCAATGGCACGATATCCTGTCATATGGTAAGGGCAAAGGGCCATCGGCGCCATCTTTATGAGTGGCAGCCGACGGCCTGAGAACGGGAGATTGCTCCCGGGACCACCACTAGACCACCAGGTATGTTTTGGGGGGCTCCGGAGGGTGGGGGAAACTAAGCGGTCATTTTTAAAGGGTCGGGTGGGGGGTTTTTTTATCGGGCCATCGGCGCCATTTTTGAGTGGCAGCCAAAATAGCGCCAATGGCCCGAGAGCGGGAGATCGGTCCCCGCACCCCCACTGGACCACCAGGTAATCGTAAAAAGTTTTGGGGGGGTTCAGGAGGGTGGGGGAAGGTAAGGGGTTAATTTTAAAGGGTCGGGCCTCACTACAAAAAAAATAACGATGTGAATCGGAACCAATTCCGATTCACATCACCCACATCACCCACGATCAGATTTTTTCCCCCCTCTAGCCGAACCCGATCGTTAAGACGATCGGGCACACGATTCACATCTCTAATATTCATCATAGCGCACAACCTACCCCAATGTTTTTCACTAGCTGAGGAGTAATAGTCCAAATTTCCTGTATGATGTTGGAATGGTGTGTTCTTTGCGGTCTTCACAGGATTTCTAATTGTCAACTTCAGTGGGATATGGATTTCAGTTGCAGCATTTTCATGAAAGAGCCTTTACTAGCGTAGCTCCAGAGCTATGGAATATGTAGCCAATTGCAGTGCAGTAGAATTGAGCTATCAAAAATCCTGGAAACAAGTTAAGGCTTTTCTGTTCCCTGGTGCTTGAGTGGGTAAGGGTAAAGTGTTTAGCAGTGTAGAGTGTAATTGTTTTTTTTGTTTGCTTGCTTTTATTTTTTTTTATGGATGTTTTATTGTAAACTGCTCTGATAATTTTCTTTATGGTGCAGTATATACATTTAGAAATAAAGAAATAATAATGCTCACATAGGAAAGATAATTTTCAATAGTGTGCATAAGCAGCACTTTTGTGTATGAGTCAGTGTGTCTAAACTTACAGTAGTATTTTATAAAGTGTCATGGGAACCACATTGTTTATAAAATACTGCACATTTCTACCCTAAAATACATGCATAATTTTCAGTACGTGCATATATTTAAATGCAGGAAAACACATATTTTCACTACCTATTTTATAAAAGAATGCCCATATATTTTATATAAGTAATCATTGTAACATATACACACCATAGCCTTATATTATACATGGATGCATGCCTATGAAAATTACTTATGTGCATCACCGATTAAGCCAGTCCATCCAGCACATCTCCCCGATCCCCTCCAGTCCCTCCAGCATGTTAACCCAGAGCTCTCCAACCCCAAAGCTACAGACACAGATAAATTCACTTTCATGACTTGATAAGGAAGTGTAAAAGTGTACAGATATTTTTGCTAATGAATACATATGCGCCACTTACAAAATATTAACCTGTGCATGAACTTCTGAACCCCGCTCCTTTCACATTTGCACACAGCATTGCTACTACAGGTATACTTTGAGCTCCTGGAAATGAATACTTACGTGCATATGTGGCACATAACTTCCAATTGTACATGCAGAAATGTTTTGAAAATTTACCCCAATGCACTCTTTCATGCTAATAAATGTATACAGACTCATCTGCATGCCATTAACATGGTCTATAAATACAAGATTATTAATGTGTGTTAACAGCTCACTTTAGTGCATTGGCCTCATAGCATAGGCATTGAAAAAAATGCTAGGTAAGTTATAACAACATAAGGTTTATGGAAGATTAAAGAAAGGAAGTGGGAGAAATAAATAATAAAATCAGTGCCCTTAAAAGTGGGGTTACAAGTAGCACTTCTTCTGAAAGAGTTTAAAAATGCATAAAAAGTCTGAAAATATAAAGATTCTCTTAGCAGATAAAGCACGAGAAAAAAGAAAGTTAGAGAAAAAGGAAAGTAATGGAAGAAGTCAGGGAAAGAAAACATGTCAGAAATAATCCGGCAGACTTGACTAGAGCTGCGTGGCAGCAGCAGACATTGGAGACAGATTTATTCCCGCCTGAGGCACATGTAAATATAGTTGACTTGCATGCCCCTGGAGTCACATAAAAGGTGCATTTGACTCTGAGTGAATCAGTTCTAGTAGGCAAGTGTATGGGTAATCCTGAGAGCAAAAAAAAGGGGTCTATACCTCTGGCAAATGACCAAAGTCATCACACTTTTAGAAAAGCAAGTTTGTGCACTGTATATTATGATAATGCTTGCAAAAAGAGCATGCAGGACATATGTTGCACACATTATGATAGGTTACAAGTGTGATTATACAATAAGGCCATGACACACTAAACAATTTATTGTATAGTAAAAAGAAATGCAAGAGCTGCAAAATATTGATTTGGATTTACTATTACTGTTTTTATGTTAGTAGCAATTGAATTTACTAGAAACATAAATGAGTTGGTTGCAGTCTACCTTAAGGGCTTATAGTGGATTGGTGGACTATCAAATGGAAATAATAAACAATAATAATAATAATAAAATTACCCCTCAAAAAATTAAAAAGTGAGTCTTTTCCCTTCATTTTTTTGAGTGCTGCAAAGAGGGTGAGATAAGCAACTGGAAGAGGGCATTAGGGAGCAGTTTAGTATTTTTGGTGTGTGGTATCTTCCCTTTTTTCTTTTTCCATTCATTTGTCTATTCTGTTTCTTGAACGGAGAGTATGTGTGGTTATCTATTAGTTGTTATAAGTCCTAGTATTTGTTGTACTTTATTTGCAGCTGTATGTGTATTATGTTTCAGGAGTGTGTGTGTGTAACTCAATGGCAAGGCATATGTCAGCAGATAGGAATCATTTCTCCCAACCAGTCTGGCCAATTGCCTCTGCTTGCACTGATGTAGATAAGGTTTCTCCTGGCTGTCAAATTATACGAGCTTGGCCACTCCCACTATTCTATAGGTCACCATTGCTCTTCCTTACCTTTACTCCACCCAGTGTGCTTCTATGGAAGTGAACAAGCAATTGGATGTGAAAGGAATATGAGTGTGGAAGAACAAGAGGAAGAAAAAAGAACAAAGAGAGAAGAGAAAAGAAGAAGAAACAAACAGTGTTCTTTAAAGAAGATCAATAATAATGGTGGCCACACTTTACTTATAGGAGTCTAAATGCATAGGTATATACAGTATATACTTACGGTTATGACAATTACAGGAGACATAATCTGCAAACAGTTATATGTAGGCTTCATTGACTCGTGGAGTTTCCCTGACTCTAGGAGGAAGCAAACTGGATCCAGATCAAGATTTTAACCAATGATGGCTGGAAAGTGATGCCTAACTGCTAGTTAACAAACAAAGCAGCCGGCAAGAACTATCTATGCAACTTTATCAAATAAATATTAGGTATGTGAATCGTTTTTGAACGATTAAAATTATCGTCAGATAATTTTAAAATCGTCCAAAATTGTTAGATACGCGATACAATACAAATGCCCCCGATTTATCGTCAGGGGCATTTGTATTGTATCGTTAAATAGGGCGCGGGAAAACCGGCACACCAAAAAAACCCTAAAACCCACCCGAACCTTTAAAACAAATCCCCCACCCTCCCAAACCACCCCCCCCAAAATGTTTTAAATTACCTGGGGTCCAGTGGGGGGGTCCCAACGCGATCTCCTCCCGCTCTCTGGCCACCGCTGCGTTGAGAAATGGCGCCGGTGGCCCTTTGCCCTTATCATGTGACAGGGCAAAGGTAGCGCCGGGCGACGGTCCGTATGACATAGTGAGGGCAAAGGTAGCGCCGGCGCCATTTTGAAGATTGGCAATACGGCCCGCGTGCAGGAGGTCGCTCCCAGACACCCGCTGGACTTTTGGCAAGTCTTGTGGAGGTCAGGAGGCGCCCCCCCCCAAGCTGGCCAAAAGTCCCTGAGGGTCCAGCGGGGGTCCGGGGGCGATCTCCCGCACGCGTGACATCGGGAGCTAGGAACCAAAATGGCGCCGGCGCTACCTTTGCCCTGTCACATGATAAGGGCAAAGGGCCACCGGCGCCATTTCTCAACCCAGCCGTGGCCAGAGAGAGGGAGATCGCGTCGGGACCCCCCCCCCCACTGGACCCCAGGTAATTTAAAACATTTTGGGGGGGTTCGGGAGGGTGGGGGATTTGTTTTAAAGGTTCGGGGTGGGTTTTAGGGTTTTTTTGGTGTGCCGGTTTTCTCGCGCCCTATTTAACGATACAATACAAATGCCCCTGACGATAAATCGGGGGCATTTGTATTGTATCGTGCACTCTAACGATTTTGGACGATTTTAAAATTATCTGACGATAATTTTAATCATTCAAAAACGATTCACATCCCTACTTGTGATTACAGCACACTATTTCCCATTTACAAGCTACTAACGCTAGTGAGGCCATTAGCTGAACATCAGGCTTCTAGATCTCTGTGACCTTATTGGATGGTACCTTGCAATCAGCAACCTGCCAGCAACTGATCTGATTGGGGCTGGGATGTTGTAGCCTGCCGGATCTAACCCAGATGTCTTGTGGCCTGTGATATTTCTGCATTGTGCTTGCTTTATCTGCCCTTTGTTTTCTCCTTATAACGTTGCTTGTTAATCCCTAGTCACCACCAACCTGCTATCACGGGCCTAGTTGTTTTCTGGAGAGTTGTAGTCTGCTGGTACCAATCCAGCTACCCCCATGGTCTCTTTCATGGACTAAAATTGCATGAAAAAGCAACTGAATAGTGGAGTACTCATAGAAAAGTAAAGTGCAACAGAGGAAGCAAAAGTGCTCCAGAACCCATTTGGGGGGATTTTCATCAGGATTCCAAGGATGTAGTAGCATTTCCTGTAAGTGCATATTTACATATCCAGACCCCCGACCCCCACCCCCCCCCCCCCGAGACCATGCATCCACAATATCCCAACACTGCAGATGCAGCCAGCTGGCATCATGAATGGAGTTACGGGAACACATTAGGGGAAACCAGTCACATAGGAGGAGGGAAAGGAAAGGATAGGATACAGGCTGCCGGCATGGAAGAGATGTAAGGGAAAGGTGGAAAGGTTCCTGAAGAGGATGGGAATGGAAACCAAGGAAGCGTAAGAAAATGAAAGAAGCTACACAGAGGGGAGGAAAGACAAGCAGAAGGCAGGCTAGGATGTGGAGGGGTAAGAATTAAACAGGTTAGGAGATCCCAATTGCTATCAGCCTAAAAATGCCAGTTAGTTTCAGGTATGTACGAGGTGTTAATAAAATATCAGTTGGGTTATTGTCAGTGGAATACAACTCATCCTAGTAAGTCTGCAAAAGCATAAAAATCCTTTTGCAACACAGGCTGTTTCTTTGTCACTTCTGGCACAGCCACATCCCTGGCACATTGCCTGCTTGTTTATTACACCACAAACCTTTTGAACAGGTAGCATTCAAGGTGCTTAGTGTCCATGACAAGAACTTTCCAGCCAGTACATTCCTTCGAACTTTAGAAGCTGGTGAGCTAGAAATGAAAATCATTGACCTGTTACTCTTTGCTTCTTTTCTGTTTATTTTTAAAATCTAAAGAGTTGTTTTGAAAGCATGACAAAAGTGTTGCATTTGTGGCATCTTTGCGATGTAAGTTGCACAGCAAAATATGTCACATTTCTTATTTTATCTCAACCAGGTTATATTAATAAGGTTGTTTTTTGGTTTTTTTTAATGTTTGCAACCATAAACCAAAAATGTAAATTGCTAGATACACATTTGCAGGGTTTCTTTGCAAAATGAAGTAGTTTGGTTGTTGTGTTAGTCCAATTGAATGCACAGAAATAAAGATGAACAAATAAAATCAAAAACACAAAAAAATTAAGCTGATATCTTTTTATTTGACTCATACAATATATTTCTTGAGTAGCTTTTGAGAGCTAATACTTATAGATTGGCAATATTTCCTGGTAATGTCATCTATTGTTCATTTTAATTCTGACCTGCCAAAGAGAATATTAGCTCTCAAAAGCCAGTCAAGAAATGTATTACTTGAGTCTAACAAAAGGTATTAGCTTCTTTTTGTTGTTGTTGTTTTTATGTTCAAAATGAAATATTTTTCTCCCAGCCTATGTCTTTAGCAAGGTTCTTTTGAAAACAGAGCACTATAGTTCCGGAGGTCAGGAGAAGAAATTACATTAAAAAAAAAAGGAAAATAAGAATTATAAAGACTGTGTTCTTGTTCTGGTCAATGAACTATAGACAGCAACATTGTTAGAAGCACAAAATAATTCTCTGGAACAAACAGTGCCGTGAAAGCAGTGAACATGTTGAGATAGATGATTTAGAAGATCCTGAGCTTGTCTTTCTCTTTCTTACCATAGGCCACCCTGCCAAGAATCTGCTCTGCTGTGAAAGTCATCATATTATTACTATGCTGCTGCCTTTCCTGCCCTCTCCAGATTTATAGTGGTAACAAAAGGAGCACATCCCAACTCTCTACACTTGGGCTCCAGAGTCAGACAGCCAACAGGAAGATGCAAAGCAGCATTTTCCATTTGCTCCATATTCAGATTTTTTTTTTTTTTTAGAGAAACAAAATGCATGCACACTGTTAAAAAGCAGAAGTCTGTTTTTCTGGAAAGCATAAAAGTAGAAGTAGAAATCTGCCTTATTTTTGGCCCAAGTTACTCAACCAAATTATAGCCTATCAGACGTGGTTTGTTCAGCTCAGTGGAAAAACCACTGCATGGATTGTTTGCCTTGTTGTCTGCTCCTGATTAGGAGTTTGTCAAAGAAAAAAATCCCTGCTACAGTTCAGGAGCACAGCTCAGTTTGCGTAGGTAATATCTTTCCTCTTTTACATCAGTTAAACAAGCAGATGAGTATTGCAATAGCTTGCAGTCAGACATGTAGCCTACAGTCACAGGTATACCACAAAAAATGGTCACTGGGTGGATGTATTTGCTCTCATGCGAGGTAAGGGACCTGAGCTTATGGATCTCAGAAATATTGTAAACATCTCAGGATGTTGTAAACTCGGTTTCCTTGGTGATGATGGTTATTAGCATTGAGCAATGCCTCCATCTCATAGGTTCCTCCTCCACAAGGGTGCCCACTGGTGCCAGAAATGGAAAAAATGTTAGTATGCAAGACAATGGCTTTTTAACAATTTATTTTATTTTTCAAGAAAAAAAATTGTTAGGCAGACTATAAAAAAAGTTGTTATGGAACAAAAATAAAAAAAATATCCTAATATATCCCTCTGCTTCACCTTGCCCCTCATTCTCCCTTCCCTAGTCCCAACGAGGCGCGCGCATGTTATAAAATCCGGGGTCAGCGCGCGCAAGGAAATGCACATATTCCTGTCCCCGGATCTCTCCTGGGGTCAAGGACAACAAGTTACATGCTGAGCCTTGCCACTTGCCATCAGTCCTCAATGCTGCTATTTCCTGAGAGTTTCCTTGAATATTCATGTGACCCCTTCCAGGGCTCTACCAATGGGTAAAGGGGTGCACACTCAGAACCTGCGCTAAGCGCCTACCTCACTCACTTCCAACCTGGAGTGGATTCTCCATTAGGGGGATTAATCTTCAAGGCCCAAGGCATTGGTTATGTCTGTATCGGATTTGCTAATCAGAAGTCTGTTAGTGTTCCAACAAATATTTGGGTTTTTGATTTATAGTAGTGATCCAACAAAAACATTTTACTGAATTAATTTTTTATGAGAAACAATATGGCACTTTGTAAATTGTTTTCTGGTTGAATGCATGAAATACATGAAATATTAAATACAATTTTGTATTCCCATAATTCTCAAATTAGGAGTTTCCTCTGTACTTTCATGGATTTTAGGGCTGCCCCTAAGGCAGCTGGCAAGGTTCCTTCCTTTTACTAAGATTTCTTCTTGTTGATACATGGGATCCACTTCTTGATCGTGAAACTCCATTCTTCTCCTCCTTGAGGGCACCTCCTCGCTGTTATTACTAGGTGAGCCCTGGATGGGTTAGTTTCATGGTTTTCTTCTCCACTCAATGTGGCACTGGATTGGCACGCGCTCCTTCAAACAATTTTTGCCATGTTAGCACTGAGGCAGGCTGAATGAGACAGGGATGAACCGAAATGTTTCCTAAAACACAAGACAATCTCCAGCCACTAAAGCAAAACGTTCAAAAAAATACTCCCAGGCCAGGTCCACAAGGGGCCAGAACCCCAGAGAACTAGAGGCTTTCGTCCAGGGCTTGGGCAACTTCTCTCCTCCTTCTTGGAAAAGAAGGTAGACCAAACACTTCCTTCCCAAACAAAATTCAAAATGAGAGAAACAATTCACTAGACACTAAACACTAAACAGTGGGTGTGAGCTGGCAGCAAATCTCTCACCCAAGACCTAGACTCTTCACCCAGACTATGGGCCTGCAAATCATAAACAGAGGAGCAGGAGGAAAAAAGCTTCTACTCTCTAAAAATCCAACTCAAAATTTCAAAAACCACTCAGGGTCACTTTCTGAAATAGAAGCTGGATTGCACCATTACAGCAACCTCGTATAATTGTATTTATTTATTTCAAAATGTATTATAGTAATAACAAAAGCTTTATGTTCACAAGGCAATTTGCATCAAAATTTAATACAACCCAGAATAAGCTAAAATGTTGATTAGATAAAACCAAAATAGGACTTTAATCACACCCCAAAACTTTTCTTATAAAGCCATATTTTTACTCTTTTTCTAAAATCCATTAGATTTTGGCAGCGTCAAATCTCCTCTGGTAGCAAGTTTCACCAACAAGAAGCAATGATAGGAAAGGCTCATTCTCTACTTTCCACTAATTTAGCTTCTAATATAGACAGAATGCATAACTATGTTTCCTGGAAAGATCTCAACTAGTGTGAGGGTTTATAACAATATAATTGTCTTGCTCCTGCTACACAGTTTATAAAATGCAAGCATAATTGTAGACACACTGATTTAAGCAAGTATATGCTGAGTTAGGCACACTGTTGATAATTACTGAATGTCAGTTCAGTTTAGGCTGGCCTGTTTTTGAATTTTTGCTTGGTTCTCTGAACAAGATCTAAGAGGACTTGGATCAAAATCTGAATTTCTGGTCTGGCTTAGATATGCCTGCCATAGTATATAGTTCATGTTTTAAAGCATGTCACTTCAGATTTAGCCAAAAGCCATTATGAATTTCTGATGCAAGATAGATCAGATTTTCCTAACGTGCCAAGTGGGATTAGACAGGAAGGTATTTTTTTTCATGATTTAAGCAGCTCTTCCCATCTAACATAAGACTTTGGTAGCAATTGTATAGCAATTACATAATACATAAATACATAAAAAACCCGTAAATAAATAAATAAGTAAATAAATAAATAAATAAATAAATAAATATCAAGAGCTCAGTTCTGCAAAATTTCTGAGGTGTGTAAATTGCCTGATATATTTAGGGGTATTTGCCAAGACATTTTGACTTGTTTCCTCTGTTCTGTTTATCCATATTTACTAAACACGTTCTGCCCACACCAAAACCTTTTTCAACCTCTCAGCAACACTTTCTCAAAGTGTGCCTTCTTCACATCAACCCCATTCTGTCACCCTCCACACAATTCCACACAGACACAAGACCCACTGCATATTCATTTCAGAATTCCTATTCGGAAAGACAAGCACACGCATCGCACCAGCATCTTCCTCCTGGTTCTTGAAATGATGATGACCGCCAATAAAAATAAATTGTATTTAGATATTCAATGATGATTCCAAGGTAGCATAGTATAAAGTAACATGACGATAGGAAAATATCAATTGGCCCATCAAGTCTGCTCAATATTCTTATCCGCAATGCAAGGATATATTGATATATAAATGAAGATATTTAAATGAGGTAGAAAATTATCTTACCATTTGAAATCCCCATACTCCTTACCTTAAGCACTAGACCAGTTATAGGAAACTCTCTAGGTAGATATTAATGCCTGTACAGGAATACTGCATCTGTAACCAATCATTGTTTGTCTGTTAAATTATAAACCATTGTGATCTATAAATGGTACAACAGTATATAAAATATTTCAATATATCCCAGCTACCAATTGTAGAAGCTTGACTGTTTGTGGGATAGTCCTACATGTCCAAGTCAGAATTTATTTTATTGTCTTCATCATTGGTTTTCTACCATCCTAGGCAGATGAGCATACAAGATCCCATGCTTAATCCAACATTCAGACACCCCCTCACTACACACACACTACGACTAGCACCATATCTCACTACTAAGTTATAACATAATTTAAACAGTTAACAAACTTAGTTGAGACTATTGCCAAAATGTCTGGCCCCTTAGATCCCTGTGATCTTACTAGACAGTACCCAGTAACCACCAATCTTGCCAGCACCAACCAAGTTGGCTTCTAAGGAATTGCAGCTTTAAATAAGAACATTTGAACATGCTATACTGGTTCAGACCAAGGATCCAAGAAGCCCAGTATCCTGTGTCCAATAGTGGCCAACCAAATTACCTGGCAAGAACCCAAACATTAATAGGTAGATTTTGAAAGGTGCATGTGCACATCCATGTGCATGCGCTTCCCGGCACGCACACATGGATGTGCCGATTTTATAACATGCGTGCGCCGGCATGCACATATTATAAAATCATTGGACCACATGCACATGTGTGCCAGATTTTGTAATCCACTACGCATGTGCGTGTGGCACACGCAAGAAGGGGAAAATTAATGCAAACTTCACACGGTGAATCATCCTGGCCTTCCCTAATTCCCTCCCAGTCTGCTCTTTAACATCCTTACACACTACCCTAACCTCCCTTCCCCTTCCCCTTCCCCTTCGCCTTCCCCTTCCCCTCTCCTCCCCAACCCCTAAATCCACATTTAGTTCTGATTTTTTACCTTTTTCAGCAACTTACTTCAGCTCGGGAGCTGAAGTAAGTTGCACGCGCCGGCAACCAACCAGCACGTGAGGCTCTGTGACAGCAATCAATGGTGCTGTCCTGCCCCACCTCACCCCACCCCTCATCATTTAGAACACGCCCCCCGGCCTTTCCTTCAAAGAGCCCGGCACTTGAGAGCATACCGGTCTTTATGCGCGTGGACGGGCCTCTTGGAAAATTGGCCAGGCATGTAAAACCCGGCCACACCCATGAAGGCCAGAAATTACGCCCGCTGGGCATTTAAAAACTGCCTGTAAATGAATAGATCCCAAGCTACTAATCCTTATTGATTAATAGCAGTTTATGGACTTCTGCTCTAGGAACTTATCCAATCCTTTTTTAAATCCAGCTACAATAATTGCCATATCCACATCCTCTGGCAATGAATTCCAGAGGTTAATTATGCATTGAGTGAAACATAATTTTCTCTGATTTGTTTTAAATGAGCTACTTGCTAACTTCATAGAGTGCCCCCTAGTCCTTGTATTATCCAAAAGAGTAAATAACCGATTCACATTTACCCATTCAAGTCCTTTCATGATTTTGTAGACCTCTATCATATCCCCCTTCAGCCTTTTCATCTCCGAGATAAACAGTTCTAACTTCTTTAGCCTTTCCTCATAGGGAAGCCGCTCTGCCTTCTGATATATAGTAACATAGTAACATAGTAATGATGGCAGAAAAAG
The DNA here is from genome assembly GCF_901001135.1 of Rhinatrema bivittatum. Classification (NCBI taxonomy): domain Eukaryota; kingdom Metazoa; phylum Chordata; class Amphibia; order Gymnophiona; family Rhinatrematidae; genus Rhinatrema; species Rhinatrema bivittatum. The sequence goes on from NC_042617.1 coordinate 557,516,230, forward strand.
ACCAAATGGTTCATCCAGTCTGCTCAGCAAGTTTCTTATGGTAATATCTGCCATTCTATGCAGGTTACCCCATGTTTCTGTTAAGGGTAGTAACTGCCACTCCATGCAGGTTCCCCCCAAGCCTTATGTTAAGGGTGGCAATATTTACAATCAAAACCAAGTAGCCATCAAACCCATAGCAAAATTACTGCTAGCAACATTTTTATGAGGTGAACAGTCTTCTTGATAATTCAGCAATACTACAGACCATGGGGTTCCAAACTGGCTACCCCATGGTCTATAGTATTGCTAGGTTATGCTTTCTTTCTTATTTGTTTTTCAGATGAGTCAAATTTTGTCTACTGGATATTCAGGAGACAGAGGAGACATTAGTTAAAACTTAGTAATTATGTGGTATGAAGCAGACAGTTTCTAGATATTGTACTTTGAAATGTTCACCCACCTTGATGACAAAGAAGCTATTTTATATCATCCCAAGTTACAGCTTTAGAAAAAGCTAGGAGGCAACAAATGTTTTTGTTATAAAGAGGATATGTTATTTGCCAGATTTTGCTACTTCAGTCAAAACTGCATATGAACTTCTTTAGAAGACAAGACTCCCACTTGTTTAATATCAAAACTGGTTACAAAGGAATTTGCTATCTAGAGGTACCACTGAACTGCAGCTAGTAATAACTCCTTTACCAATTACATGATCCGGTGTCCCTACTTTTCACAGATTGTGCTACAAAGTAATGGCAAATTGCTATGTATTTCTAGGTTGCAGAGATTTTTTGATCTTGACAGATAAAAAAAACAAGTATACGTTTAAAAAAAACAAATAGAAATTATAGGGTAATGCATTTGACACTGTCCAGTGAAAATCCTAAAATATAAATTACTTTCATTTTGATGTAGCAGAGATGTAATTGGACTAAAAAACAATTGTTCATGATTTCACTTAAAGTCGTTTCTCTTCTCCTTCTTCCAATAATGTGCATAATCCAAATAGATTCCCAATGATGCTTACGTTTGCAGCATCATATTTTGCATATAAAACTTTACATACACAATCGCCTCTGGTATTTTCACACTTGAACTGCATTTCAGAATGTGAATGGGTTTAAGGAGATGAGGTACTCTTTTGACCTTAAAGAGGTAATATGCCTAAATGGGCTAAATTTTCAGAATTGAGACATCTGAAAGATAAGTATCTAAGACAGAAAATTTACTTATGGGTCAAGTTTGTACATATTTTTTTAAGAAGCCTCACAGAAGAAAAAGCAATACAACAGAAACAGATTAATTCAAGTCTGAAATTTTCATTAAGAAATATTTGCTGTCATCAATTTCTATTATCAAATACCATATTGTAAAACATAATTATTAAAATAAATGTATTTACTACTAACCATGACATGGTCAAAAGTTGATTATGCAGAAAGAGCAAATCAAAATACCTATAGGTTAGAAAATAACAAATTAGAGTCACTGTTAAGATTCACAGCTCATGGGTCAGCCCTGCAAGCTGTTGCACTTACCCTAAATGCCCCCATCAGGCCCCAGCTTCAGCATGGCAGGGACACCGCTGAGTGCAGCCCCACATGCTGCCATGCCACTGCTATCCTGGCCCCTCCTAAGGCATGCCTTTAAAGGGCTCGCCGTGAGAAAATCCCCACGGCGCCCTTTGATGACATCATCCAGCCCCCTACTATCCAGCTTACCTCTGCTTCAGCAATGGGTCTCTTATGTTTGTCGCGCGAGTTGCTCATGCAGTCCCAAGTGTCCTGCATTCCTGTGCCTTGCCTTCTCCAGCCTTGCTTCATCCAGTCTAATCTTGTGCAGCCATCCTCGTCTAGCCTTGCCTTGCTCTGTCTGTCTCATTCACGTCTTCAGTAAGTCTTTACCATGACCTGACTTTCAGATCTTGACCTCTTGACTGGACCTGACCATAACTACCTGCCACCTGGACTTGGCCTCTTACCTGGACCTGATCTCGTTTGCCTGGCCCCTGGACCTGACCTCTTGGCTGGATGTGTCCACATTTTCCTGCTGCCTGCCCTGACCCTTGGCCTGTCTTCATGTCTTCAGCTTGCTACCTGTCCAGACCCTGGTGTGCCCTTGCACTCTTGCTTGCTTCACCGCCTTAGGGACCCATGCCAGAACCCAAGGGCTCAACCTGTGGAGGAGGTGGCTGGCACAGGTGAAGCTCCAGACGTTACAGGGCGCGTTCACCAGCTGCTGGCATAGGGCCCCGTAGCTGGCCTAAAAGGCTGTGCCAGCTATTCCACGGCACGACGGGCTCACTTCCATGCTGCTCATTACAGTCACCTTGGAAAGCCTGAATTTGTATCTCATGCAGATTTGCCAACTATTGAAAATATTTTTTACTTTTGATTTTTCAGATTTTTACTGACAACCTAACTTTATTACAGACACATCATCACCATTTTATGCAGAGCTAGTTTTACTATGCTGAGGAATCACGCCTTTAAACAGTGAGATAAAGTCCTCAACTCCAAGTACTGCAGGCTTGCAAAGCCTGAGTGCAGCAAAGGCAGAGGGGCTGTCACTCACAATGTTTTTACTAAGATTTATTTATTTTTTTTTTTACAGACATGCTTATTTCTTGTTCATTATTTTTAATGACAGTCAGTAAATTTACTAATACAGACCTGCCTTCATGTCACAAGTCTAGATTTGCATTGTCTTAAAAGTGCTGGGAGTTTGGACACCATGCACAACATACCAAAATCAGAAAATAACTATTATTCATTGTGAGGGCAATTTTCAAAGCTATTTAAGTTGTCCTGGAAAATGACCTTAATTACTCATGTATAAGTCAAAAACTTTTACTCCCAAAACCAGTTCTTACAATCGCAATTGTCTTAACATGGTAACATAGTATTGCTGGCAGGAAAAGATCAAATGATCCATCCAGCATGCCCAGCAAGTTTCGTATGCAAGTAACTGCCACTCCTTGCAAGTTACTCCCAAGCACCCTTTTCTTTATATCCACCTCTAGCCTTTAGGGTTTCACAGTGTATCCCATGCCTTTTTTATTTTGTTTACTGTTTTCATCTTCACCTTCTTTTCCAGAAGGGCATTCTAAGCATCTACCACCCTTTCCATGAAGAAATATTTCCTGATGTTGGTTCTGAGTCGTCTCCTCCTGGAGTTTCATTTTGTCACCCCCCCCCCCCCCTACTTCTACTATTACTTAGACAAGTTAAATAGGTATTTTCCAGGATGTTTTGGTCATGTAATATAGGTTGGACAAACAAGACAGAATCCAATCTTATCTAAACCATTCCATTTTGGGGTCAATGCTATCCAGGGGTACCACATAGCCATGAGGAAGAGCACCGAACAAACTTGGTTCAGTTCTCAGTCCACCTGGTGACAATAGATGGGCTTCTGCCAGTTTGCAGAACATACCAATGTCAGCTGAAAGATGCATTGTAGCCAGGACTTGCAACACCAGCACCCTAAGTAGGGAAGAAACCAGACCCCAAATAGTCAATTATCATCTGAACAGAGCCTAACCTATAGTATACCATAAGGTGAAAACTACATGCCTAACCAGGTGTTGCGAGGCCATAGGATCAAAGACTGTGCCCGTAGGAGCAACAGCAGTCCGCAATGTAGTCAGAGGACAAGCCAGGACAGAGCTGCAGTCACAGCAACAATGGTGCCCAATCCCAAACCCTTCCTCCCATGTCTCACATGCATGGTAAGAGAGGTCAATACTCTAAAGGCATTTAGACAAATAACATGCGAGTTATTTAACTAAACAGCAACTTTTGAATAGTTCCAACATTTATCCAGCTAGATTTTAGCCAGGTAAATCGTTTAGTCCAGATATTAATAAATAAAAGGCCTGCAGCATAGGACAACCCAACCCACCTCCATCAAGTCCAACAGAACCCTCCCGCCCTATCCATATCCACCCCAAACCTTGTATGGAGACTGGGAGCTCGGAACTAGTGGCTTGCTCCCGGTGGATCCAGCATTGGTCTAGTCACATGACCAGTGTGGCTGTCAGAACCATGCTACATGTGCTGAGTGCTAGTTTTGAGCTCTGTCTGCAGAGGAGGTTATGGGGGCTGCAGGTGGTCAGCTTTTCAAGCTAAAAGGCCCACAACATTTCATATTTTCATTTGGGGGGACTGAGGAGGAGAGGGGATTGGCCTGCAATTTTTCACTGTAATGGGGGTTAGAGGATCTGGCTGCGAGGACCGCAGTGAAACCGTTTAACCAGCAATATTCAAAGAGGGCCAGTTAGGTTTCAAAGTTGTCTGGCTATGTATAGCTGGATAACATTATTCAGGGATATTCAGTGGGATGTTTATCCCACTGAATATCCAGCATAATTTATCCAGATAACTTCAGCTAAATAAATTATCTGCTAAACATTTTAAAAACAATTGTTTCATCTAAGGTTTTGTGACAACAAAAATCTGACTGAAGGATAGAGTGTCAATGTAGGAGACTGATTTTTTTTTTTAAACTAGTATAACCAAACAGTTTATGCTGCCTGTAATCCTGCACAGATATGTCAGTGACAACCAGCTAATGGCACCTTTCCTCCCAGAGCCCAAGATTAGCAGAAAATGCCATCCACAGGGATTCGGTACAGCACACATTGTACTATCACAGGCTGCTGGTTATACTTCTGCATCTCTCACTGTTCCTGCAGCTCCTCGTCTCTAAGTGTTGTGATTCTGGCTGACAGAAAGTCCTGCAGACATTCTCTGGCTTCCTTTCTTGCTTTATTCCCAAGGCCCATGAACTTGTTAAGTGTTGGCTCTTCGAAGACATGCCATGGGTCAATCCACATAATGCCGGTACTGTAATTCAAGATGCACGAGTGAATCATTGGCACGCTCCTCCTCCAGATCCCTTAATTCACCTGCTGCTATGAGGACAATGACAGCAATTGCATTTGTGCAGGCATGTCCTCCCCCATCCCAAGCCAAGGTCTGATTAGCGCACTTAGAACCACATGGTTCTAAGCGCGTAGGGGAGGAAGGAGGACACGCCTGAGCGACCACAAGCTCATCGTCAATCTCATAGCAAGAGCGAGCATTCAAGTTAAGGAATCCAGAGGAGTTGTGAGGGAGAAGCTGTCCAACTGCTACACTGGGACACTGTGGGGGAGGAGGAAGGACATTCCTGAGCAATGCAAGTGCTGTCTTGTCCAGATAGCAGTGGGTGAGTTAAGGAATCAGGTGGGGGGAAGGATTCAAACAGGGGGGGCAGCCATGGTGGAGGGAGAGAAGGATTAAAATGGGAAGGGGGAAAGCCATGGGGGAGGGAGGGAAGAATTCAGACAGCAGGGATAGACATGAGGGAGGGAGGGAGGGAGGGAAAGATTGAGAAAGCAGGGTCAGCCATTAGAATAATGATCTTTTACCCTCAGGAAAATGAGTGCTGAGAACAAAAAGAGAGCATCTTATACCACATCACTGAAACTGAAGGTTATAGAACATGCAAAGGAGGTCAATAATTGTGTAGCTGCAAGAGAATTTTACATTAGTGAAAAACTCATCAGAGATTGGACAAAAAAATGAAGAAAAGCTGCTAGAAATGCCAAAGTCAAAGAAAGCCTTACGCTTCAAAATTGCACCTTTTGAAGGAATGGAAAAGGATTTGAATAACTAGGTAATGGAATGTAGACAGAATGTCTACATTGTGACTTGTTTGAGCATTAGGATTCATGCCCATCAAATGGCAAGAGAAGAAAAATATCCAGCGACCAAAGGTCTGAAAAAAATTCACAGCATCTTCTGTTTGGTGTTCGCAGTTCATGAACCGACATGGATTGTGCCTTCGTCAGCGCACAAAGATTTCACAGAACCTGCCTAAAGAGCTTGATGAAAAGATCTGTTTATCCATTATTCAGCAGAGAATAAAGAATAATTTCGATATGAATAACATTGGTAATATGGATGAAACTCCGAAGGCATTTGATATGCCTGGCAATCGCATTGTGGCTAGCATTGGTAAGAAGACTATACTTGTAAAAACAACTGATCATGAAAAGACCCATTTCACGGTGGTCCTGTCTTGCCTCGTAGATCGCACAAAAATGTATCCGGTGGTAATATTCAAGAGGGAAAAGATGCCAAAGAACCTAAAAATTCCAGCAGGTTTAACTGTTCAGGTTCATCCTAAAGGCTGGATAGATGAGGAGAAAATGAAATGGTGGTCGTGCGATATGTGGGGTAAGCAACCAAACAAGGGGCTAAGAAAACAACCATCACTTTTGGTGTGGGATTTGTTCCACACACATAAAACAAAGGATGTGAAAGACAATGCAAAGAAAATGGCTCTAGCCATTAGATGTCTGTCTCAACAAGACTTTCTGGTCAAGCACAGTTAACGAAAGGAGGGAACCTGATGAAAACAGACATTGATTCGGTAGCAAAATGGGTAAAGGATGCCTGGGAGTCAATTCCTCTAGAAATGGTCAAGAAGTCATTCTTGAAATGCGGCATTAGCAATGCTATGGATCAGAAGATGACACCATCTATGAAGCAAAGACAAATCAGCATTGGATGATGATTCAATAGATAGAGACAGCAAAGACAACATTTACTCTGATGGCATCACCAAAGAACAGTTCCACTGTTTATTCGGACATTCCGATGATGAAGAATCACTTGGAAGGATTTGAATAAAAGAGAAGGGTTCAAACAACAGGGACAGTCATGGGGGAGGGAGGCAAGGATTCATACAGCAGGGACATTTTCTTAAGTTGTTAATTGATAATGTTTCTTATGAGATATTTTATTCTGCTTCTAAAAAATAAATAAAAGCTATTTTCTTAAGTTATCAGTTTGTTTCTGATATGATTTCACCATTTCATTAGCCCCCTAGGTTTTACTCTCGATATTCACTGGTGACAGATAAATACCATCTGGGTTACCATTGACCACTAAGTTCTGGAGATCGCTGTGCAAGAAATTTGACATCTCATTAGATCTTACATTAGCTTACCACCTGCAAGCCAATGGACAGATGGAGAGAACTAACCGCACAATAAAACAATTCCTCCATGCTTACATCAACTTCAGACAAAAGCGACTGGTCAGAATTGCTCTCCTGGGCTGAATTTGCTCTGAACTCATATCAGTCCGCTTCAACTGGGTCATCTCCTTTATAACTAGTTTATGGATGTCAGCCATTACCTCCACTACCTATGCCATTATCTGTAGCCTCTCCTGCAGCCCAGGCATCGGGGCAAGAATTACATCAGTTGTGGGAACACACAAAAGGACTTCTCCAGAAGGCTGGACAACAGTGGCTCATAGTATTGAAGCAGGGCACAAGTTTGAAGAATATAGATTTTGCACTATAAAGAAACTTAATAAGAGTTGGAGAGGTGGAAACTTTGATAATAACTTTCTAAGACTAGAACAAAAATATATACATGATTTCAATACTCTCTTACCTAATGGTCTCAATCAGGAAATAGACTTCTCTGTTTTTTTATAATGTTGTTGGAATATTTTACTTAGAAAAGATCCTGCATTTTTTAATACAACACCACATATGAAGGTTATATCAATAACACTACTGTTCTTGCTCGAACAGCTATAGGAGCAACAGCCGCAGCAAAAAGCGAGGCCCCCAAATCCCCCACCACAGCAGGTACAGAGGCAGGGAAAAACCTAATCAGACTCTGCTCCACTTATATCCCCCTTAGACAACAAGACAGCGGCTGAAGGCTCACCTTTTTTATGTCTTGTAAATAAAGCTTAAGCGATAATTCCTTTGTAAAATATTTGGTGTTATGAATACATACTAGAAGTCATAAGTGGTGATTTGTGAGTGAAAAGGGATTAGATGTAGTATGAATGATTGGTTTAAACAAAATACAGGTGGCAAAGGTTGTGTAATTAAGATATGAATTTATGTGAAAGGGTTATCTCGTACGATGAGTAGTAAAAACAATTTTCAAAGCCATTTGCATGGCTATATAGTGCTTTATGAACATAAAATGTCTGTCTGCAATCCTTCAATGCACTTGAAAGTATGCATGTTGTTTCACAACTGGTGAGCTTTACTTATAGCCACATTTAAAGGAGGCATTCCCTGAGGCACATTTAGATTGAAGGAGGAAAATAACACACATAGATTGCACTTTCTATTCAACCACATTATTTTCCTTGGAAAACAAATTCCTATAAAAAGGAGGTAAACAAGTTTGGAAGTACTTTGTACTCATGGCAATAGCCCAATAGCCAATAGTTGCTAGTTCTGATTCATCCTAAATAAGCAGGAGCAAACTACCAGGGTAAAAAAAAATAATAAAAGAGTCTCACAGCTGGTATAAATAATTGGATAAATAAATTTTATAGAGGGCTACCAATGAAAGAAGCCCATATAATGGGGTAGATTTTATAATTTAGCGTGAACGCGTACTTTTGTTCGCGCACCAGGCGCACCAGGCGTGAACAAGAGTACGCGGGATTTCAATAGATACGCGCGTAGCCGCGCGTATCCATTAAAATCCGGGATCGGCACGCGCAAAGCCACGCAGCCTGCCTCTGTTCCTACGCGCATACCCCTTTGAAAATCTACCCCAATCTGTCTTTCTTCTGCCTTGGTCCATGTAAAGTGAATTTATGTTGTGGGTTTGCTTGTGGACCTTCTGTTTTATCTTACAAAAATAAACCCATTTATATCATTCAATTAAGATCCTGTAAACTTATGTGAATTACTAAAACTAGAAATTACTGATTTAGGAGACCTTCATACAAGGACTGCATTGCTGGCCGCATCGTGGTGGTGTGGTTTTGCCCACCGCAGTATGGCTGCGCCGCACACTATTGCCCCCATAGTGCCACAGGAAAAGGTATAGTTATTTCCTGTGGTGCTACCTGCAATAATGTGAAAAACATTATTGCCCGCAGCGCTGCCGAGAGATAACTCCACTCAAATCTCACCCACACCTCTCCCCTTCACCTAATTAGAATAATACCACCACGATGCGGCCAGTATCGCGTGTGTAGGGCCTTAACACATACGATACTGCTATACCGCATGCAATATCGGCACATTGCAGAATAAAGAGTGACCCTGTATATTATTTAGCCAGCTAACTATAGCCAGCTAACTTTAGGACAGCTCTTTGACTCAACCAGACAGCCAGCTAAGTCATTTGGTTAACGTTGAATATCACAGTTAGCCAGTTAACTTAGCCAGGTAACTCAATTCATCCCAGGTATGCCCCTGGACCGCTCCTAACTTATCTGATTAAATTCTAGCCACCTAAATTACTAGCCAGCTAGAATTTAGCTGGATAAAGGCTGAATATAGCCAGATAAGCCATTTATCTGGATAACTATTGTTGCGATGCTGCCAGCTGCCTGACACTGTCTTTTGTGACCTGGAGCCACCGCCTGAGTTCCGCAGCAGTCAGAGCCGCCACCGTCCTGCCTCCACGGCATGGAGGCTGCTGATGTCATCTTCCTGCCATGCGGTGGCAGGGAGCCACAACCATGTCTTCGCACAGCTCAGAGGCCACCACTGTCATTTCTCCTGCGGCAGGCAGGGCCGCCGCTGCTGCCATCCCTTCCTGCTTGGCAGGGCCGCTGCATGCCCTGTTGCCCACATGGTATGGAGCTGTCATTCTACTTCCCTCCTGTGGCTGGAGGACGCTGCCGCCAATGCTGAGACTTGCTTTGTGGCCTAGTGCCCCCTCCAGTCCTCCTCTTTGCGGCATGGATGCCACTGTCTGTGGTCCTGCCTCCTAGGCACGTGGCCACGCCTCTCCTGCCTTCTTAAAGTTCCCGTGGCAGGAAAGGACCTGCAGCCCTGTCTGATGATGTCATCTGTGTGTCTCCACTTCTGCCCTATAAAATGGCACTTTGCCAGTCCTCTAGCGCCTTTGCAAGGAGCCAGTCCACTCCTGAACTTCTCTTTGATTCCAGCTTCTTCAAGGCACTCTATCTTCTTGGGAATTCTCTTGTCGTCTTCGACTTGTCTTCATCCATAGTTCCTGGTCTCTCGTCGAATACCGTGTCCTCGTCTTCAGATGTTCCAGTCTTCAGTTGTCTTCGTCTTCAGATGTCCCTGATGTCCTCATCTTCAGATCTTACAGCTCCAGACTTCCAGCTCCTCTATTTGGTTGCCTAGCCCTCGGATGTTCCTGGTTCCGGTTCAACTCCTAGCTTTCCTTGCCAATTTCTACTTCCAGATGACCTTCTGGTGTGTCTTCCATGCCGGGTCTGGGGTTTCGCATTCTGGATGACCTGTCAGGTGTGTTCATCACGCTGGGTCTCTGAAGCCTCTGCCTGGGAAGGATCCTGCTTCGAGTGATGCCTGGATTCCTCTTCATTCTGATCTGCTGTCATCTATCCACATCAAGTGTCCTAGTCGATGTTCCTGATGTTCCTCTCCTCTGATGTCCTTTCTCCAGATGTCCTAGTACACCCCTGCTCTTTGCTTCGTATGTCTCAGGTTCCGAGGTCAGCCCTAGCCTCCCCAGTGGACTCCATTTCTAGTTGATCTTCTGGTGCGTCTTCCATGCCGGGTCTGAAGTTTTGCCTTCTGGATGACCTGTCAGGTGCATCGATCACGCTGGGTCACTGAAGCCTTCTCCGGCTGGAATCTGTTCCGAGAGTTGCCCAGGTCCTCCTGTTCAACCTGACCCTCAGCCTTGCCTTAGCCTTGTCCACTCTCCTAGTGTCTTCGCCTCATCCAAATCTCCAAGTACCCTCGTCCTGACCATGTCTACAAGTGGGAGCACTGAGAGAAGAGGATCACCTTGCTGGTGGCTGAAAGGAATCAGTAAGTTTTTGCTTGGGACATTGTCTTTTTTAAAAGTATTGGGGCAAAGTTAACTATTTGGGAATATTATTTAGTGTGTTTGTGTGTTTGTGCTTTTAATAGTCAGGAAGGCAGCGAATAAACAAGCAAGACTGGGGCACCAGTAGCCCCTGTGACATACTGAGGGCAAAGGCTATTGGCGCCATTTTGAATACTGGCAGCCGACGGCCCGAGTGCAGGAGATCGCTCCTGGACCCCCGCTGGACCACCAGGGACTTTTGGCAAGACTTGTGGGGGTCAGGAGGGTCCCCCAAGACTTGCCAAAAGTCCCTGGTGCCATTGGTCAGCCCTTGTCACATGGTAGGAGCACAAGATGGCGCTGGCCATCCATTGCTCCTACCATGTGACAGGGGCTGACCAATGGCACCAGTAGCCCCTGTGACATTGAAGGTCAAAGGCTATTGACACCATTTTGAATACCGGCAGCTGAGGGTGTGAGTGCAGGAGATAGCTCCCGGACCCCCTGCTGGTCCACCAGGGAGTTTTGGAAAGTCTTGGGGGGATCAGGAGGGTGGGGGGTTTGTTTAAATTGGCTCCTTTAGACGGCCGAATAATTCGGCAAATATTTGTTGTATTTGTGGGGAATCGCGATATGTTTCGCTTCCCCACGAATACAACGAATATGGCCCTATACATTGTGGATTACAAATATGTAGGAAACAAATGCACACCCCTAGCTATTGAGTGGCCGGAGGGCTACCCCAGACTCCAGCATTGTGTTGTTGAGTCTCTTCCGGTGTGTTCAGGTTCGACAGAGGTCAGGGCTCCTGGTATTCAGCCTGTCAGCTCGTGCTTGGACATATCTTGCCTGCCTTGGCGCTTTCTCGGAGCTCCTCTGCAGTCGCGCCGTGGTCCAAGGGCACACTAACCTGCCTGGAATTGGGAATAAATGGAATAAATGACATTATCTATCTAAATGGCTTTTGAATATGGACCTTAGAGAACCATAAATTACACATATGGAATGGCAATCTGTGTTTGTTTTTCAATATAGCTCAATATTTAGTCACTGGATATTCACATATGATGCCTTCCTCAGCTTGCATGCAAAGATCACAACGCCCACATGAAATTTGTCCCTTCACACAATGAGCTTTTGCATTACTCATTATCGGTAATGCTAATTTAACCATTAACTGTTTTATATTTGATCCCTTCAAATAGGCAATCAATGGCATATCCTCAAAGGTTGTGTACATTGCTATCACATGCCAATGTCTCTGAATTGCTGTCAATATTGATACTGAATTGTTTGTATACTGCAATACATAGAATCACATAATGATTTATACCATAAAGGCTATTATGATGCAAATAAAGTGGATTTTATAATAAGCTAGAGATATCTTTGCTCAAAGAATCTTTGAGCCAATATTTGCATTTGTTTAGAATCATCTGTTTGAAAATAATCATCAAATTCTAAAGAATTGACTCACAGGCGATCCTAATTTAAACAATCTAGGATGATGACTTGCAAACCTTAATGTTATTTTCTATGTGTTTATGATACAATGATGTATATGGTTCTTCTCTATCTTTACAAATGAGGATATCAAGAAATGCCAATTTGTGTTGCTGAAATGCCATCATAAACCTGAGATTATTGTCTAAGGTATTTAGTCATTGATAAAACTCATATAATTCAGTTATTGTTAATGTCCAAACAAAGAAGTTGTCATCTATATATCATGATCTCATTATTATTTTAGAAAATCATAAGGACCCAAACACATAGAAGTGAATTTTAAAATCCAGACACGTGCCAAAATGAGGACTGTGCATGCATGTAGGACATGCGCATGTGTGCTGGAGTTTAAAAGCTCCTAAATGTGCAAGCATCTCCCAATACGTGAATATATCAATCTGATTCAAAAAGGGGCATGGTGTGAGCATGGTTTGGGTGGAAATTAGGCATTCTGATGTGGAGCCAAGAGATGTGTAAGCAAATAGTTACACACCCGGGCGCACATCCAGGTCCAGTAGCATGTAACTTTACGTCTGCTATGGAGGTAGTGTAACTTAAAAAAAAAAACCCAGCTATTTCAGAGGGGTTTAAAGGGTAACTGAGGGGACTAATAGTCGGAATTACTTATCTGAACATGGGGTTACTGAAGACTCTCGCTGGTGGTTAAACTGCTCTTTCGTTATCCGTGATGTGACTTCCGTAAATCAACGTCCATTCAGATATTATGTAGACTGATGAGCTCTTGGGTCTAAGAGCTTTAAACGGAAACCGGGCTTGTGATCACCAGCGAGATGCAACTCTAATCTCCACTCGTTTAGCTGTTCATCTAATTTTTCGCGAGCCGGTAATCGCTTCGCTGTTCTTCCGTGTGAAATGCTGTTTTTCGCTCTCGGTAACGTTCAATGTTGCCAGGGATTTTTAAAGGGATTCAGATCCTCCCTCTATTCCTCTAACTGACCAATGAATATTGAGACGTAAAATGACGCAATAATGTGCTTACGTTCAGATCAAAGTGCTCCAGTCCAGTTCTTCATTGAGTCCCTGTGGGGATTGTGTCTTTAAGGTGAATATCCAAAATGCCAAAACTAGCTTGGGCACGCAAAAACTTAAGATTGCTGTGGATTTGATGGGGAGGCACCCATAAGAACATAAGAAAATACCATACTGGGTCAGACCAAGGGTCCATCAAGCCCAGCATCCTGTTTCCAACAGTGGCCAATCCAGGCCACAAGAACCTGGCAAGTACCCAAAAACTAAGTCTATTCCATGTAACCATTGCTAATGGCAATGGCTATTCTCTAACTGAACTTAATAGCATGTAATGGACTTCTCCTCCAAGAACTTATCCAATCCTTTTTTAAACACAGCTATACTAACTGCACGAACCACATTCTCTGGCAACAAATTCCAGAGTTTAATTGTGCGTTGAGTAAAAAAGAACTTTCTCCGATTAGTTTTAAATGTGCCCCATGCTAACTTCATGGAGTGCCCCCTAGTCTTTCTACTATCCGAAAGAGTAAATAACCGATTCACATCTACCCGTTCTAGACCTCTCATGATTTTAAACACCTCTATCATATCCCCCCTCAGTCGTCTCTTCTCCAAGCTGAAAAGTCCTAACTTCTTTAGTCTTTCCTCATAGAGGAGTTGTTCCATTCCCTTTATCATTTTGGTAGCCCTTCTCTGTACCTTCTCCATCGCAATTATATCTTTTTTGAGATGCGGCGACCAGAATTGTACACAGTATTCAAGGTGCGGTCTCACCATGGAGCGATACAGAGGCATTATGACATTTTCCATTTTATTCATCATTCCTTTTCTAATAATTCCCAACATTCTGTTTGCTTTTTTGACTGCCGCAGCACACTGCACCGACGATTTCAATGTGTTATCCACTATGACACCTAGATCTCTTTCTTGGGTTGTAGCACCTAATATGGAACCCAACATTGTGTAATTATAGCATGGGTTATTTTTCCCTATATGCATCACCTTGCACTTATCCACATTAAATTTCATCTGCCATTTGGATGCCCAATTTTCCAGTCTCACAAAGTCTTCCTGCAATTTATCACAATCTGCTTGTGATTTAACTACTCTGAACAATTTTGTGTCATCTGCAAATTTGATTATCTCACTCGTCGTATTTCTTTCCAGATCATTTATAAATATCTTGAACAGTAAGGGTCCACCTACAGATCCCTGAGGCACTCCACTGTCAACTCCCTTCCACTGAGAAAATTGCCCATTTAATCCTACTCTCTGTTTCCTGTCTTTCAGCCAGTTTGCAATCCACGAAAGGACATCGCCACCTATCCCATGACTTTTTACTTTTCCTAGAAGCCTCTCATGAGGAACTTTGTCAAACGCCTTCTGAAAATCCAAGTATACTATATCTACCGGTTCACCTTTATCCACATGTTTATTAACTCCTTCAAAAAAGTGAAGCAGATTTGTGAGGCAAGACTTGCCCTGGGTAAAGCCATGCTGACTTTGTTCCATTAAACCATGTCTTTCTATATGTTCTGTGATTTTGATGTTTAGAACACTTTCCACTATTTTTCCTGGCACTGAAGTCAGGCTAACCGGTCTGTAGTTTCCCGGGTCGCCCCTGGAGCCCTTTTTAAATATTGGGGTTACATTTGCTATCCTCCAGTCTTCAGGTACAATGGATGATTTTAATGATAAGTTACAAATTTTTACTAATAGGTCTGAAATTTCATTTTTTAGTTCCTTCAGAACTCTGGGGTGTATACCATCCGGTCCAGGTGATTTACTACTCTTTAGTTTGTGAATCAGGCCTACCACATCTTCTAGGTTCACCATGATTTGATTCAGTCCATCTGAATCATTACCCATGAAAACCTTCTCCATTACGGGTACCTCCCCAACATCCTCTTCAGTAAACACCAAAGCAAAGAAATCATTTAATCTTTCCGCGATGGCCTTATCTTCTCTAAGTGCCCCTTTAACCCCTCGATCATCTAACGGTCCAACTGACTCCCTCCCAGGCTTTCTGCTTCGGATATATTTTAAAAAGTTTTTACTGTGAGTTTTTGCCTCTACAGCCAACTTCTTTTCAAATTTTCTCTTAGCCTGTCTTATCAATGTCTTACATTTAACTTGCCAATGTTTATGCTTTATCCTATTTTCTTCTGTTGGATCCTTCTTCCAGTTTTTGAATGAAGATCTTTTGGCTAAAATAGCTTCTTTCACCTCCCCTTTTAACCATGCCGGTAATTGTTTTGCCTTCTTTCCACCTTTCTTAATGTGTGGAATACATCTGGACTGTGCTTCTAGAATGGTATTTTTTTAACAATGACCACGCCTCTTGGACATTTTTTACTTTTGTAGCTGCTCCTTTCAGTTTTTTTCTAACAATTTTTCTCATTTTATCAAAGCTTCCCTTTTGAAAGTTTAGCACGAGAGCCTTGGATTTGCACACTGTTCCTTTTCCAGTCATTAAATCAAATTTGATCATATTATGATCACTATTGCCAAGCGGCCCCACCACCGTTACCTCTCTCACCAAGTCCTGTGCTCCACTGAGAATTAGATCTAAAATTGCTCCCTCTCTCGTCGGATCTTGAACCAATTGCTCCATAAAGCTATCATTTATTCCATCCAGGAACGTTATCTCTCTAGCGTGACCCGATGATACATTTACCCAGTCTATATTGGGGTAATTGAAGTCTCCCATTATTACTGCACTACCAATTTGGTTAGCTTCCCTAATTTCTCTTAGCATTTCACTGTCCATCTCACCATCTTGACCAGGTGGACGGTAGTATACCCCAATCACTGTAGTCTTCCCTGACACACAAGGGATTTCTACCCATAAAGATTCAATTTTGTATTTAGTCTCATGCAGGATGTTTATCCTGTTGGACTTTATGCCATCCCGGACATAAAGCGCCACACCTCCTCCCGACTGCTCCTCTCTGTCATTGCGATATAATTTGTACCCCGGTATAGCACTGTCCCATTGGTTATCCTCTTTCCACCATGTCTCTGAGATGCCAATTAAGTCTATGTCATCATTTACTGCTATACATTCTAATTCTCCCATCTTACTTCTTAGACTTCTGGCATTAGCATACAAACATTTCAAAGTTTGTTTTTTGTTTGTATTTTTATTCTGCTTTTTAATTGAAAGGGATAAGTTAGAATTTTTTAGGTCAGGTGAGATTTTAGTTACAGGCACTTGGACTACTTTTCTAATTATTGGAACCTCACTGTTGGGATGCCCTAATTCTAATGCATCATTAGTATCCTTTAAAGATACCTCTCTCCGAACCATGCGCTGCTGAGCGACTGTCGACTTTCCCCTTTGTTCTAGTTTAAAAGCTGCTCTATCTCCTTTTTAAAGGTTAGCGCCAGCAGTCTGGTTCCACCCTGGTTAAGGTGGAGCCCATCCCTTCGGAAGAGACTCCCCCTTCCCCAAAAGGTTCCCCAGTTCCTAACAAAACTGAATCCCTCTTCCTTGCACCATCGTCTCATCCACGCATTGAGACTCCGGAGCTCTGCCTGCCTCTGGTGACCTGCGCGTGGAACAGGGAGCATTTCAGAGAATGCTACCCTGGAGGTTCTGGATTTAATCTTTCTACCTAAGAGCCTAAATTTGGCTTCCAGAACCTCCCTCCCACATTTTCCTATGTCGTTGGTGCCCACGTGTACCACGACAGCCGGCTCCTCCCCAGCACTGTCTAAAATCCTATCTAGGTGACGCGTGAAGTCCGCCACCTTCGCACCAGGTAGGCATGTTACCAGGCGATCCTCATGCCCACCAGCCACCCAGCTATCTACATTCCTAATAATCGAATCACCAACTATGACGGGCCGACCTAACCCTTCCCTCCTGGGCAGTAGGCCTTGGGGAGATATCCTCAGTGCGAAAGGACAATGCATCACCTAGAGAGCAGGTCCTTGCTACAGGATCCTTTCCTGCTACACCTGGTTGGTGCTCTCCCATTATGAGACCTTCTTCCTCCAAGGCAGCACCAGGGCTGCCAGTCTGAAGTTGGGACTTGACTACTATGTCCCTGAAGGTCTCATCTATATACCTCTCTGTCTGCCTCAGAGCTCTGAGAAGCACATCCTCCCAGGTTCACCACAACACATGACCAACCTGCAGGATTTTTATCATGCTTGACTCTATGCCATCTTTTACATTGAGTGCCATCTCTCAACCAGTTCGATCTTCCTATCACATTGATATCATTTATACCCTGCTATAACAGTGTTCCACTGGTTTTCTTCCACCCATTCTCTGAAATGCCTATAATGTCTGTATCCTTGTATAATAAAATACATTCTAACTCAGCAATCTTTCTGTTCAGACGTCTGGCATTTGCATACAGACATTTTAAAGTATGATTTTAATTTGTACTTTCATTTCTCTTTGAACCTGCTTGTTAGCAAATGATACAGGCAGTCTAGATTTGTTCACATCTGAGTACTCTTTGTCTGTCTGGGCTATTTCAGCCCTAATCACAGCATCTCCACTGGGATATTCTAAATTCCCTGTTTTGCAAGTATCTTTAGAAGATACAGCCCTCCGAATCATGTACCTCTGAGGCATGGTTGGCTTTCTCCCATGATCTAATTTAAAAGCTGCTCCATCTTTTTTTAAATGTTAGCTCCAGCAGCCTGGTTTCACTCTGGTTAAGGTGGAGCCCATCCCATCACATTAAGCACCCCCTTCCCCAGAATGTCCCCTACTTCCTAACAAATCTGAAACCTTCTTCCCTGCACCATCATCTCATCTACACATTGAGATCTGGAGCTCAGTTTCCCTCTGGGATCCTGTGCATAGAATAGGGGATCATTTCTGAGAATGCAACCCCGGAGGTTCTAGATTTCAGTTTCCTACCTAAGAGCCTAAATTTAGACTCCAGAACCTCCCTCCTGCACCATTTTAAGTCATTGGTACCCACATACACCACTACAGTTGGCTCCTCCCTCCAACACTCTCTAAAATCCTCTCTGTCCTGTCTAAGTGGCACGTGAGGTCCACTACCTTCACACCAGGCAAGCAAGTTACCAAGTGATTCTCATGCCCATCAGCCACTCAGCTATCTACTTTCCTAATAATCCAATCACACATTATAACGGCCATCTTACCCCTTCTCTGCTGGGCACATGGCCCTAGAGACACATCCTCAGTGCAAGAGGATAAAGAATCACTTTGAGGGCAGGTCCTAGCTACAGGATCACTTCCTTCCATATCAAGGTAATGGTCTCCTGCCAGTAGCATAAGGGCCGCTTTACTGGAGTGGGACCACTTTACTATGTATTGCATAGTTTACAGATGTTAAACCATAGCATTCTAGAGTACAGCTGGCAGTAAATATTTCAAGGAAATTGATACAGTTTACAAATAAAACTAATTTCAGTGTAAGGATCATCTAGTTTTTACCTAGAATTCCTAAATTACTAGATATGTTCAGACCATATGACTTGTGGAGCCTAACTAATCTTATCCCCTCCATTAGGAAGTGTTATCAGTGAACTTCATTTGATGCAAATTAAGATATGGTTCATTTATTTTATTACCAATTTATGGTGCCAGTGTTATTGGATTTTGTATCCAAGTAAATAATAGTGAGGTACTCTCTCTTTCTGCAAGCATGTAAAATATTATTTTAAGTTAATGTAATATTCATATTTCATAAATGACATTGCCTGAGGAAGGGACTTTATTCCAAAAGCTTTAAACAGTCATTAACTAGTGGAAAATATTTAAAGGATAGGCATGCATGGCCTGTGTTTCATCAAATAAGGCATAAGCTCTTCCTAAGTCAGATGGTAACTTTTTTAACTTCATTTTTATTTGCATATCAGTGTGCATAAAATAGTTTATATTTGATGGAAAATTGAATAGTGTATATAAAAATTTACAAGAAGAAAAATGTTATAAAAACCCACCCAATTTCAATAGACAAAACATTAAAGAGACCACAATTAAAGGAGATTCAAGAAGAGAAATACCTAAGGGGCTATAGAGGTACTACATCATTTGAAATTTAAATAAAAACTGTTCTCAGTATAGACTTCTTAATTTACCAATTTAACCACAATCCATCCCATAATATTAGCCTTAAACTGAACTATGACTGCTTCTCAGAGTCCAGAAAATATCTTAATTGAGATGGCTCAAAAAAAAAAAATTAACTGCAACTAAAAGCACTACACATTTACAGGGAAAATTAACCATCTGGCATTCATTATACACAGATAAAAATGTCTTCCTACGATTTTGAATTGATCTAGCCAAATCAGGAAATAAATATCCACATTTTAAATAACGGGAGGCAATTTCAAAAATGCAAACACATAACAGTATCATAGTCTTGAAAAACAAATGTAGCCTGCTGGCTATTTTTTCTGTGGAACTCTCAAGAAAGCCAGATAAATCCAAGTTGTCATTGGAGACATCCTCTAATCTCTTAGAACTGGAACTCCTCCACCATCTTCTTATCAATAGGAAGATAGAATATTCTGTTACTACTTCCTCAGGAATGTATTAATCTTCTCTGAGGTAGGAATTGAAGAGGGGCAAAGGGTGGAAGGATAGTCAAGGTTTGAACCACTTTGTAATAGTGGGCTGGAGCTGCTCTAGGGAGAGAGCTCTGAAGACCTGGGAAAGCATACAGGCTGGCTTATACTTAACAATGCTTCCTCCTTTGGCTGGGCTGAGTTACACTCAGCCAGGAATCCATTAGCTAATAGGTAGACCCACCCTTTCCTCCTAGCGGTTCAAAGGCTCCAGCCAGCAGAGAGTCCCTTGTTTGCACAATGCTTTCAAGCTTGGAGGGATGGGCTACAAACAGGACTGCATTGGGTCTCTTTTCCTGCTTCCTGGGTAAGGAAAATCACATTCTTGGAACTCCTTGATTGTCTTTGCCCTGGGGAGATGTATTAAGTTCTGTTCTCTCATTAAACCTTATTTTAAACGCAGTTCCTTTGTTGTATTTGACAAGGCTCTCTCCCTTATCTGCCATTCATTGTGAGATCAGGTGAACGAGCACCCCCAAATGACCCTGTAAAAGCCTGTGACACAGGTACAGAAGTTTCTAGAGGTGTGCATCCGTTTTCCACGTATTTGTAATCGGCAACTTATTTTGTCCTATCTGTTAAATACGTGGGGAGGCGAAACGCATCGCGACTCCCCACGTATTAAACAGATTTCTGTTTTATTCGGCCTCCTAAATAAAAATTTAAACCCCCCACCCTCCTGACCCCCCCAAGACTTACCAAAACTCCCTGGTGGTCCAGCGGCGAGTCCAGAAGCCATCCCTGCATTCTCACACCCACGTTTGCCGGTTTCATCATGATGCCAATAGCCTGTGTCACAGGGGCTACCGGTGCCATTGGTCAGTCCCTATGGTCACCGGCGCCATCTTGTGCTCCTACCATGTGACAAGGGCTGACCAATGGCACCGGTAGCCCCTGTGACATAGTATGGGCAAAGGCTATTGGCGCCATTTTGAGTCCTGGCATCGGACAGCAGGTCGGTCCGGGACCCCCGTTGGACCCACAGGGACTTTTGGCCAGCTTGGGGGGGCCTCCTGACCCCCACAAGACTTGCCAAAAGTCCAGCGGGGGTCCTGGAGCGACCTCATGCACGCCGGCCATCCGATGCCAATACTCAAAATGGCGCCGATCGCCTTTGCCCTCACTATGTCACACATAGTGAGGGCAAAGGCGATCGGCGCCATTTTGAGACACAATTGCCTTTGCCCTTTGCCTTTGCATCTCAAAATGGCACCAATCGCCTTTGCCCTCACTATGTGTGACACAGTGAGGGCAAAGGCGATCGGACCGCGATTTTGAGTCTCAAAATGGCGCCGATCGCCTTTGCCCTCACTATGTCACATAGTATTGGCATCTGATGGCCGGCGTGCAGGAGGTTGATCCCGGACCCCCGCTGGACTTTTGGCAATTCTTGTGGGGGTCAGGAGGCCCCCCCAAGCTGGCCAAAAGTCCCTGTGGTTCCAACGGGGGTCCCGGAGCGACCTGCCGTCCGATGCCAGGACTCAAAATGGCACCGATAGCCTTTGCCCATATATGTCACAGGGGCTCCCGGTGCCATTGGTCAGCCCCTGTCACATGGTAGGAGCACAAGATGGCGCCGGTGACCATGTGACAGGGACTGACCAATGGCACCGGTAGCCCCTGTGACACAGGCTATCGGCGTCATGATGAAACCAGCAAACGTGGGTGTGAGAATGCAGGGATGGCTTCTGGACTCGCCGCTGGACCACCAGGGAGTTTTGATAAGTCTTGGGGGGGTCAGGAGGGTGGGGGGGTTGTAGTTAATTTTAATTTAACTGGGACAGGAATTTAACTCGCCGTAGTAACGTATTGACAGATCGACAACTTATGGAATTCTCCATACTTCCGCATGAAACGGAATTGACCCCCCACGAATACGTATCACGAAAGCAATGAAAACTTTTTGGCTGCACATCCCTAGAAGTTTCCTCCTCTGCATGACCTGCCAAGTCTCACGTAAGGGGTAGAGGAACTGTACAATCATTTATGGCCTTAAGATCCATTGGCCACCTGTAAGCTGGTGGCCTCTCCACCAACAGCACTGGATTCAGATGACTCATTCAGTAACCAAATGGTCCATCTAGTGCGCCTAGCAATTTGCTTATGGTAGTAACTACTGTTCCGCATATGTACATGATCTGAAATGGTAATCTGACATGACAAGGTCTTAGGGAACTCTGAGGCTTTCCCTCCTACTGATCCTTTATGCTGTATTATAATTTCAAAGCCAAAGAGCAGAAAGAAAACTCATGAACTACCTCACACCTGTCTATTCAAGCCACCATGTTAAATTCTCTCTGGATAGACATTTTTGAGGCTTTGTATAGGTCTAATTTTCATAATCCTGGCTACGGGTACTAGAGTCTGCAGACAGAAATTATTTTGTTTGTTTGTTTTTTTTAATTTTACATAGCTATGGTTAGTATTCGTGTTTTTATTGTCAATGCTAGTCCGCTTCTGTTCACCACTTTGAAAGGCCTTACAACCAGGTAAATGATATAGAAGAGTATGAAATAAGTTAAATAAATAAATATCATCTAGGACTACTTTTTGGTTTGCCTTTAATCCTTAAATGCATCCTTAGGTGTATGTTAGAAACTAGGTAAAATGCTATTGAAACCTTTATATCCTACCCAGCCACCTGGTGAATCATTCACACTATGGTAATGAAAAAAAAAACAAACTGTGCTCTTGTTTTAATGTAAAGTTTCATTTTATGTGTTAACTTACAGTTCTATATATTAATATGTAGCAGCAGTAAAAATGTGGAAAATGACGCTTCAGAGGCTGAGTATGTGAAGTAAATTGCTCTTGATTTAATTTCTTTTTATGATAGCTGAGACATAATGGAATCAGTTAGTCAAACCATCTCTGAACAAATAAACAGTATGATTCATTGTTATTCCAGAAATACACAAGTCAATCACACCCTTCAGAGATGTAGAACTGATTACATAGTATTAAAAATTTAAATGCTGTCTGAAAACAGATGACCCAAAGCAATTCAGCAATGTCTACTTACTTCAAAAGCTGCTATATCTGAAATACCTAGACACCGCATATTCATCATGCTGCTTTGTTTTTTCATGTATGCATTTTTCTCCTTCTTTCCTTGCCTTAATTTTTACACCAGGTGAACTGAGATCCTTTAGCTTACTGATAATTGGAAGTGATATTTCCTTAGAAGCTGCAGCTTTCAGTGCTCTTTTGCCATCATTGAGGAAGTGTCTTCCAGTCCTCCACTGTAGTCCAAGCAAATTATCTCCTTATCACTCCTGGACCCCAGCAGCCATGATGACAGGAATTTCGAGGTTTTCTGTCAAGTCTTAGATATATCTTTCTGCTAAGAGATTGCAGTGACGATCCCTAGTAACCTTATTGGTCCTAGAAAAAATGGAATCCATTGTAAATTGTGATACATTTTATTGGACATATGATTTATCCAAAGATAATGTCGTACACAAAGTTTTGAAACCACATAGACCCCTACTTCAGATATCAGAAAGAGATTGATGCATTCAGTGATGTTAATTGACAGCTAATTGCTAATGTTATCATTTGCAGACATGCAAACTTTTGGGTGAAATATTTTTTTGTGTAATTAAAAATGTTATGTTCATTTTCATGCAATGTACATTAGGTTTGTTTTATTTGCATAAAACACTGACAAAGTACTTTCTTAGATCCAGCACTGCGCAGAATATAAGTAGGTTGTATCTTTATTACTGTCAGTGTGCAGTTGGTATTCTTGTCTTTAATCTTGTTATTTTTCTGTCAAGAAATAACAGAAGCCTGGATGCTGGGCTTGATGGACCTTGGTCTAACCCAGCATGGCAATGCTTATGTTCTTACGTTAGAATATTCTCTGTATTCGGTTATTATGACTCTTCCAAAAAATCCAACAAATTGACTGTAATGAGTTTATTCGGCTGTTTTGCTACTTCCTAGAAGATGAAAAATTGTATTTGTCTATTCTCCGTATCCCTGAATTTCTCCTCTGCCTCAAACAAGTGTTGCATTCCAATGTTTAAACTGATGACTGCATTTTTCAGACGTTTTTCTAAGAAAATTCTTTGCAGTTAAGGAATAAACTTTAGTCTTTAAATAGCAAATATCAGAAAAAAAGTAAAAGAACAAATCATGTAAAAGCAGATGCATATCTGAAAAAAAAAATATATCAGGTGTGGGCCAAATAAAGTTATTTGTGTCCATATTGAGCCGCTGCGCAGGGATAAGGGCAATGGGCTTGCCCCTATCATGTGACAGCAGCTGCCCACTATCACTGGTAGCCCCTGTCACAAGATAAGGTCAAAGTGCAGCCATTTTGATTGAGGGCAGAATGTTCCTGGGCCTCTAGCAGTATCGCCCTACTAGACTACCAGGGCATTAGTGGTGAGTCCTGGGGGAATTGGGAGGGTGGGCAAGGGTGTTAAGCTAGTGGAGGGCTTCAAACTTTTACTAAAATGAAGAGTTGGGGCACGTTTAGGGAATTTTTTTAAACAAAACCAAAACAAAATAAAAAATACTGATCCAGGGGTGGACCCAAAATGGCCCAACCCCAAAACCACACTAAATTCACAATAACATTTTTTGGAGCTACCACCACTATTTCTCATATTGCCACACTTAATGCTCAACACACTTTGGGGCTAATGTACTAAAGTGCTCTAATGCTCGTAAGTGCTAATGAGGTAATGAGATACAAAACTGCTCATTACCTGTCAGTGCATAGGAAAATAATGTATGTTATGGTACGCTTGCCGGTATTCCTTCGAGGCCTGGTCCTCCCCCGTGTCTGCCTTCTCCTCCCTTGGGCACATCCTTGCCAGCTCGGCATACTCCGACGCCACAGCCCGGCGCCTACATGCACTTGCGCTAAGCCCAGCCTGCTACTACTGACCCTGATCTCTGCCTGGCTCCTGGCTTTCCCTTATTTAAAGGCCCTGGGGTGGGAAAGGGGTCAGGGCACCTTCTGATGACATCACAGCTCCTCGGATATATATGGACCCCTCACCATTCTCCCAGGCCTTGGCAATAGGTTGACTATCTTCAGGTAGAGTGAGTTGCCATTGCTTGTTCCGCGATCCAGCCTTGTCAGCATCAGCCTTGTACCTGTCTTCATTCCTCGTGTTCCATTGTCCTTCTTTTCTCCTTGGCAGTTTGGTCATATTTATTTATTTATTTATTTATTTTTTATTTTTATATACCGATGTTCCTGTAAAGAATACATATCGCACCGGTTTACAAGGAACTGAACAGACGCCTCCAGGGCGGAAATACATTAAAACAGTCGCCTCAAGGCAGAATACATTAACACAAGTACATTAACACATATCCTCCTGTGGTCAGTATTGTCTTGTGGCCTGCTCTTCCTCGATGTGTCCTTCTGGTCCCCTGCCTGATCCATTACCTGCCTGGACTTCCGGCTTCACTTCTGCTTTAACATGACACTGATTGCTTGCCACCTGGCTCTGATCCTTCACCTGGATTCTGACCTCAAGCTCTGCCGCCTGCCACTGACCATTCACCTGGACCTCAACACTGCCTCTCCTGCCTCCTGGACTTCAACATCTTCAGCTTCTTGACTCGTCACAGAGGCCCATGCCTAAGATAAGCCAGGGCTCCACCTAAGGGCTCCACCTAAGGGAAACATGGGCTGGTATTGGCAAAGGCCTGGTTGGGCCTCTGCATCAGTCTACTCTGCCTGCCGATGGTGTCTCCTCCCCTAAGGTAACGCCAACTCCCCCTTGGCCCAAGGGTCTACTTCGCCAACATGTTGAAACTTGCAAAAGTTAACATAGATTTCTTAACTCAAAACCTTAACTACTCCCATGTGGGCTTCCACCAGCTGGTTAGGAGGTGTGCACCATTAACTTTACCTCAGGTAAGTAGATGTTTCCCACTTTTTATTTCCTATGGCTCTGCTATATCTTCCCTTTATTCTGCTAATCCTCCCCAATCATACTTCCTGCTGCAAACCACTACCAACATTAAATCTACTGTCCCCATGCTCTACATTCTTCACCTCATCAGCCATTCTGTTTTCTACCCTGTCCACTGCTCTTGAGCTTCAAAGTTTGTTTTATTTTTTTATTGATAAGCATTTTAATATTCCACCTTTTCCTAAAAGCAGGGCCAGCTAGTAACTCGAGGTGAGGATTTGATGGTGGTCTAGGGTGTTTTGGGCCTGTTTTACATGCAGAGTGAGACGTACGAACAACACAATAGAACTTGGTGAAGATTTGATGTGATTTGGAATGAGGAAAGTCAGACTAAGATGAGATTACTTCTGTGTTCTCTCACCCTAGCTTGATAGTACCCTGATAGAGAGAAGATCAAGCTAGGGTGAGAGAACATTGTAGAAATTTCATCTTTGTGTGACTTTCCTCATGCCAAATCATGTCAAATCTTCACTGAGGTCTACAGTGCTTTTCGTACATCTCACTCTGCATGTAAAACTGGTCCAAAACACCCTAGACCACCACCAAATCCTCACATTGAGTTAATAGCTGGCCCTCCTATAGTTGTATAAATAGTTGACTACTATAAAAGCCTTATAAAGAATCTCTCTCTCTCTCTCTCTCTCTCTCTCTCTCTCTCTCTCTCTCTCTCTCTCTCTCTCTCTCTCTCTCTCTCTCTCTCTCTCTCTCTCTCTCTCTCTCTCTCTCTCTCTCTCTCTCTCTCTCTCTCTCTCTCTCTCTCTCTCTCTCTCTCTCTCTCTCTCTCTCCTCATGCCCAAACCAGAATTTGTGATTAATGCCAGGAAAAAAGGTGTAATTATTTCTGGCATTGCATGCTGTAATAATGTCCCTCATTTTCATTGAACCAATCCAACCCCTTTGAATAAATTTGCATTCATTGCAATACGTATCACATACATTATGGTGTTAACACCATAATGCATTTTGATAAATGACCCTGTAAGTTTACTGTCTGGATTGTGTCTGAATATGAACATCTTGCCAAAGATAGACAATAGCAAGCATCTACTAAATAGTGCATGTAGGAAGCATATCACGCTATTTACTACATACCTGTTAAAGCCTCATTAGCATTAGGTACACATCATTTGTGTGCATGTCCATGCAAATTTTAGCACATACTATATGTGCTATCTTCTTGGAGAGGTAGTTTGCTCATACTAAGAGCCAGATATTAAGAGTTACGCATGAGCGTAGATTTGTGCGCGCAACCCGGTGCGCACAAATATATATCCGATTTTATAACATGTGCACGCAGCCGCATGCATGTTATAAAATCCAGGGTCGGCGCACGCAAGGGGGTGCACAATTGTGCAACTTGCATATGCCGAGCCGCACAGCCTTCCTCCTTTCCCTCCGAGGCTGCTCCGATTTCGGAGCAGCCTCGGAGGGAACTTTCCTTCTGCCCCCCCACCTTCCCCTCCCTTCCCCTAGCTATCCCGCCCCCCCCAGCTCGTCCTAACCCCCCCCCCCCTTACCTTTAACTTAGAAGTTGCACCTACCTCCGGGCAGGCGTAGGTTGCGGTCTCACTCTGCATGTAAAACAGACCCACCCCGTCCCCGGACCGCCCCGCCCTTACCCCCCCTCCTTTTTTAAGTACCGGGACATATGCGCATCCCGGGGCTTGCGTGCATCACCGGGCCTATGCAAAATAGGCTCGGCGCACGCAGGAGCAGATTCTCAGGGTTACGCGCATAACTTAAACGTGTAACCCTTTGAAAATTCACCCCTAAGATTTTTGTACATTGTATGCTATCAAGTGCTCATCATATTGAATGGCCTTAGCGTGCAACCTAAATTTTAATTCATATGCCCCTTAACATGTTAAACATGATTGTGGGATTCAGTGGGCCTTTATACTATGATTCATCTCTCTGTATATTGATCAACTGTCAAAGTATAGCTTCAGTAAATGAATGCACAAATTCCATATCAGCAACACTGATTACAACAAAGCTTATTGCAAGTTTGATAAGCCAAGACATCACAGACCTTATGAAGTCTGCATTTTATTAACAGCATTTTAAAAACAAATGAAGACTATAGTATGAATGTTCATAAGTTTCCACAATAATAGTTAAATGTGCCTAATTTTTAGGCAATTTATTTTTTTCAGAAAAACATTTCAACAGTAAAAAGAACTAAGGTACACTAATTATAATTTTGGTCTTATAAGTTCACAAAACAGTGTAACCCACTATACAAGGCCTATTATTTTCAAGAGAAAAAATAGATTTTGCATTTACATAACAAAGTCCATTGTACAGTATGACTCAGAGTTGAGGTTTGTTTGTTTGGTTTCTTTCAAATGTGGATTCATTTGACCTCATCAGCCAGAATATACGCATCTATGGCTTCAGCCATTGAACACTGGCTAATTGAATTAGAACACAAAAACAAATAAACTGTAATTATATTTATTGTTTATAATGAAATTAAGCAAAATCTGCAATGTGTTGGCTTAGGTTTTGATTTTGCCTCTTTAATATATTAGCTATGGTTTTGAAATGTATTTTTAATAAAAACATGTCAGTGTCTTGGTTTACTATTTTTTGCATTTGTATTTATATTTTTCATGATTTATAATTACAAAATCAGTTCAAAAAGAAGATTCTCCTCGCAACTGGAAAATATATCACACCACTGATTGAAGGATGCCTGATCCAATTCTACTAATGTAAATGGAGGACCTCACATCCAAGGAGAGCAACAGTGGGATTTTCATGGTCCTTGTTACCTTCAAAGCAGCTGATGTATTTATGACACATATATTTGTGTTTTCTACCATCCTTACATCCCTTATACCTGCTCCCTAATAGATTTTTGGAACACATTTTGCTTTCTGTTCATTTTTGCAGAGTCACTGGTATCTCCCTCCCCCCCATCAGCCATCCCATCCCCCAGTGTTTTGGCCATAATCTTGTTCCAAAATAGGTACTACCCCTTTTATCTATTCTCATTTCTAACAAACAATTATAATAAAGTAGAGAGAATGTTGTTTATCTGAAGATCTATTAGTGAGAAACACTTTTATCCAGAAAAAAATGTAGAGGACAGAGGTCCATATTCAGAAGCATTCAGATGATAACTCAGAAGTTATCCAGCTAAATGAATAGCCGGGCACTTAGCCCACTATATTTTAATTGGATAATAAGATAGCTGGCTAGAATTTAGCTGGTTAAGGGGGTCATTCATCAAATTTCGATCGGGCCTTATTGCGTGAATTACCGCGGTAATGCATACGATAATTACTGCATCGCGCTTTGAATATTTAAATTTCAAATTAAAATAAAAAAGGAAGGAGTTTGGGCGGGGTCTTGAATAATGAAGGGCCAGTAGTGCTGCGGGCGACAATGTTTTGCACATTATCGCTGGCAGTAGCGCCGGAAATAACTACAGCTTTTCTACTGGTGCAAGGGGGGCGAAAGTGTTGTTCAGCACAGCCCCAACCGTGGCATGCGATACCGCCCCGCCACAATGCGGCTGGCTGCATACTTTCACCCTCTATCCATTTTTTGGCAGCAGATGATCATTCCGCTATATTTATAGCGGAATGATGAATCTAGGGGTAAGTTAGGGGCATTCTGGGGACATAACTGGGAGGAGTTGAGTTATCTGGCTAACTACGATATTCAGAGTCTGGTCAGGCCAAAAAGTCTGGTCAGGCCAAAAAGCTGTTCTAAAGTTAGCCGGATAAAGTTAGCCAATTATCTTTAAGATAGAGGCTATATTCAATAGTGCGGCTGCATTATTGAATATACCTCCAAAGTTAGCTGGATAAACATTTCCAGCAAACTTTGCTTTCTGGACAATGAATGAATATGGACCTCATAGATCCCAGGCTTTGTGAAGTTTTGTGGAATTTTCTGAAGATCTCAGGTTAATGTTTTCTTATCCGTCTTCGCAGGATTTCTTCAAGTAAGTGCTTTCTCCTCTGATATTTCCTTTGGTTGCTTTCCCTTTTGGATCTATGGGGAAGAAGAGAAAGGGAACTGTTTGATGTCCCCCTACTAATCTTCCAATTCCCTCTTCAATGTCCCAACCAACTATTCAGGGTTTTTTCCAGCCATTAAGCTCTAGCACCCCTTCAGTACTGGACCAGCTTGGCAGGAGTTTTCCTGCCACTTCTTCAGGAAACTCTATCTCCCTCAGCCCTGATCTCTGTTTGCCACCTGGATTAGAGTCTGTGCTACCAATTGGTTTTCAAGTGAATCTGGATCAGTTGCAAGATGTTCCGAATGATTCCGCTGTGTGTGTGGGGTGGGGGGGGGGGGCGGGAACTGTGATGTTGTCTTCCTAGGTTTCTCTTGGGAAATCCAATAATTTTCTGGTGTCCACTATTTCTGATAATTTGACATCAGCCAATATTTCAAGGAGATCTGTGCAGATCACCATAAAGACACTTTGGACTGCCATTAAGGGTTTGGAACAATCATTAGGGTCTAAACAAGCAGTTGTTGGTCAGATTCAAAATCAGATTTCTGGACATGATCAGGATATAAAGGGGAATACACAGCATATTTCTCTTTTAGAACAAAAGTGTGAGTCATTGTGTAAAAATGATGTGGCTTTGATTAAGGGTCAGGAATTTTGTCAATGAAGGTTAGAAATGCTAGAGAATAATTCTAAGAGATTACATTTGAGAATATTACATTTTCCCAAATCTGTTTCTATTTCTCCTATTCAACTGCTTAGGAAGATTTATATTGAGGTTCTTAAAGTTCCTCAATATTCAATACCACCTGTTACTAAAACATTTTATTTACCTTCTAGATAGGCACCTTTATCATCTAGTAGCCCCTTTTTACATCCTAAACCTATAGATAAATTATAATTTGACAGTTATTCTTCAGGATCCTCAGATTGAAATTTCTGATTCTGCCAATTTACTTGTTGTATGTGCCCTTGAACCTGATAAAATTTGGATTATGAAAATATTTTTTCATGCTTCTGATAAAGGTTTTTTTAGAACAACAACTTGCTATCTTTCCTGATGTCGCTAGAGTGACTCAACTGAGATGGAAAGCATTTATGCAAAAAAAAACAATGAGTGATTGATATAGGAGCCTCATTTCTTCTTCAATTTCCCTGCAAATGTATTGTTAAATTGGCACTCAAATATTTTTTTTTTGATCCTGCAGTTGGAAGGTTTCTTGCAGAGTAGAGAAAGACTCTCGATTGTACCTTCTTAGTTTGCTCTCTCCATCTGTGTCTATGATATAATAATAGGAATATAACATTAATATTGAGCTATTTTTCCTTCTTTTTATCTTGTTTCCCATTGGTTTCAGTACCCAATGGTGGTCTCATTAGACAACATTGTTTGTATTATTTTTTTATGTGGTATATATTTATTCTTTTGCCTTTTTCTTGGGTTGTCATATTTCTGTAATGTCAATATTCTTGACTTTAATTATGTTTAAAATTTTGAAAATAAAGAGTTAAAAAAAAGTTAAAAATCCTGCCCTGCCACAAAGTTGAAAGGAGGCTATGGCGTGGATTTATCAAAATGCAATAAGTATCACATGTGATAGCAAATGGGTGTGTTTTATGCTAATATACAGTTTATTGCAATTTGCACTAATTACCTATGTGAAGAGCTAAGTTAGCACAAACTGCAATAACATTTTTGGTATTTCCTGCATTTAGCCACTGTTACTGGTCCCAAGGTGCTCAGATTGGGGAGAGAGAGAGAGAGAGAGCACACCTAGCCATAGTGTCCTCTCCCTAGATAGGTATTTGTATCCCTATGGTAGGCCCATCTAGTAACTCGAGGTGAGGTTTAGGTATTAGTGTAGGGGGTTAGGGGCCACTTTGACATTCAATGTTAGATGTACGGACAGAACAGTGGTCTCTCGTGAACATTTGATGACCCTCGGAGTGAGGACACTCACTCCAAGATGAGATTTGGGCAAAGTTCTCTCAACCTAGCTTGATCTTACCCAGATAGAGAGTCTCCCTCCTTCAAATCTACTCAAACAGGCCTTTCAAGAGACATCACAAAAGGCAATAAAACCTTGCTGCCCAGTAACGCTATTAAAAAAGGTGTAGTTAAGGCTGTGCAATAGCATTTCACAGGCTGGCAAACCCAGCCCACTCCTAACCCCTCCTCTTTTTCAAATTTGCATCGCACCATACGATATGGTGCTATCACATGCATTAAAGACGTTTTCGCATGCGGAAGCCCTTACCGCATGCGAAAACACTTTAGCACATTTTGATAAATGACCCCCTATGTTTGCTGTAGAATGGCAGAAATGGAAGGAAGCTTAAGGCAGAAGACATTGAAATTTTTAGAGCACATGCCACCACCACCTGTTCCTCTCCTTCTTGTTTTTCAGCAGGTGGAAAAGGTGAGAAAGCCATCCAAGGCAGAGAGTAGCAGAGCATGGGGATTGACTGGGGCATCAGAAATGCAACAGCCAAAACCAGCAGCATATTGCTCTACATTGGTGACTGCTTCTAAGGCAACAAATGTAGTATTTTCAACAACTGATTCTGAGGAATAATTTTGGCTGGGATTCTCTGAATTAGAAATTGATCAGCTAGTAGCTGCAAATATTTGGAGGATTAGTCAGTACAGTCTTAGCCTTAGATAGTGAAAGACATCCCTGAGCAGGAGGCACCTTAAAGTGAGAGGGGACCCATGTTTTGTTCACTGTATTCACTGAAGTAAAGATATCAGTTGAGGGAAGAAAGTGGAGCATCGACAAAAATTTTAACAATCCCAGCAATCCCTTGCAGTTCAGTGACAGTAGTCAGAACATTTAAGCACTGCAACTGAGAATGTAATACACAACTGACTTGTCTTCCTGTAAATGCATCTGTGATCATGTCACTCTCTTATCCACTTTGTCAGAATGCTGCTTCTCTAAAACATGCTGCGCTTGATTTAAATGCACTTCAATATCGCGCAGGGACTGGTCCAAAAATTCCTTATCTGGTATAACCTTTTTGGTTTTCATAGAGGCAATAGGGGAATCATCTTTAAATGATCCCTCTCGAGAGGAATCCTCATCATCATCACTGATATTCTGCAACTTATCTTTTAAAACAGCTGCAGCACAGACTAAATGTGCCTCTATTTGCCTCTTGAGATATATTCTCCCTGCCTTAGGTTCACCTTCTTTAAGTGATGTCAAATATGGGTATACCCTAGACAGTTTATCCATTAAAACTGAAGTATTAACCGCATTAGATGACTCTTTTGTAGAGTCTGACGGACTCTGCCACGGAGTCAAGGGGTCATAACCAATGGCGCAGATATTCTCGGTCTGATTTGTATATTGTGCACCCTTTACAGTAAATGCCACTTCCTGTGATTGTTCATATGCAGGTGGGCAATCATTAACTGACTGGGCAGTCACTAATCCAGGTGTCTGTGATGGGTGATACAGACTAGGGCTGTGAATCGTATTTCGGATGATTGAAAATATAGTCAGAAATCGGGGGCTCCCCGAAACCGATAGGAAAACCCCACGAAATTGTTCATGGAGGTTCTCTTATCGTTTTGGGGGAGGGTGGGAAAAAAGGCACACAAAAATAATCCCTAAACCTACCCTGACCCTTTAAAACATCTCCCTTAGCTTCCCCCACCTTCCCGCCCCCCCCCCAAAAAAAACATTTTAAATTACCTGATGGTCCAGTGGTGGTCCCTGGAGCAATCTCCCGCTCTCGGGCCATCAGCTGCCACTAATAAAAATGGTGCTGATGGCCCTTTGCCCTTACCATTACTCCTACCATGTGTCAGGCTGGCCCCTGACACATGGTAGGAGTAATGGACGGCCGGCGCCATCTTTAAAAATGGCATGGGCCATCCAGTGCTCCTACCATGTGACAGGGGCCGGCCAATGGCACGGATACCCTGTTACATGGTAAGGGCAAAGGGCCATCGGCACCATTTTTATTAGTGGCAGCTGATGGCCCGAGAGCGGAAGATCGCTCTCGGGACCACCACTGGACCACCAGGTAATTTAAAACATTTTGGGAGGGGGTCGGGAGGGTGGGAGAAGCTAAGGGAGCTGTTTTGAAGTGTCGGGTGGGTTTTTTGTTTATTGGCTTGGGTGCAGCCGATAAAAAAAAAACCGATCGGGCCACATGAAAAAAAATTCACGATGTGAATCGGCACCGATTCACATCTCTAATACAGATGCCTACTCTTAGCCCATAAGTCATACATCTGCAAATGTTTCTCTAATTTCGTAGGGACAATACCCTTCCTGTTCCCTATCACCTGAAATTAATCATTCAGTGCCGGGGCATCAAGGGAAATCCCTCCCCCCCCTCTGGCCAGTATAGGGTAGGATCTCCAGATGCCCACTTAATCCATTTCTTATGATACTTGACTATCTCCTTACGTAAACGAGGGTTCTCATCCACTCAACTATCTGGCAATTCAGAACTCCACAATTAGTAAAACTTCACTGTTGCAACAAAACTTCACTGTAATATGTATTCGCACTAAAGTTTCCTCTAACACCCTTCAGCACAGACCAGCTGCAGAATGGAAAACCCCTGCTCCTAACACTTCCTTCCCGTCCAACTGGGCGGAAACACCAAAAATGTTAATTGCAAACGGGCAGACGGCATAAATTTAAAACATTTATGGTATTTATTAAAAGAAAAATTGCAGGAGGAGTAAGGAAGCTGAAATAACTACTCTGGTAGCTCATAAAGTATGTACAAGCACTCTATATTATATTTTCTGAGGGACGGGGATTCAGCTTTGTAGCTCTGCCTTTCATAACAAAGCACAATGCCAGTCGTTTATTTCCTCTTTTATTACTATTTTATATCTTTCTTTGCTAATCCACCCATTACATCCTGTATGCCTTTTTATGGTAATCGTAGCTCTCTGCACATGCTGACATTTTATAGTCTTGAGCGCATGCCTGCCCCCGTGCTGGGTTTTTGCATGACATCTGACACATGGACATGAGTGTGGCCTTCCAGAGGTTTCCACCATACTCACACTTCATGGTGCCTTGAACTATTCATGCCACACTTGGTGCCACTTTGTCCCTCTTGTACAGCCTTGGGAGGTTCATGCCACTATTGTTCATGCCATTTGCCCCACTTTTGAAGCCTTGGAGTGATCAGCCCCGTCTTGCTCCTCTGTCAGTATCTTGGAGAACTCCTGCTACTGCTGCTACAAGTTTTCCCCATTTTGGGTCCTTGGGCTCTTCATGCCAGTTTTTGGTGCCACTCTGACACAGTCTTGATGTGCTTGCATCCTTCTTATGATGTCGACCCACCAGTTTCATTAAAAATGATTTAAAAATCCCAACGTAGGAGCCCAAAATAGGCTGCATTGCTTCCCCATTGAATATAATGCAAACAAATAAAACAAAACATTTTGTTTTCATTTGAAACTAATTGAAACAAGTGGAGGTGATCTATGAAACAAATTTATTTATTTATTTATTTTGATTTTTTTCTATACCGGCATTCGTGATAACATCACATCAAGCCGGTTTACAGTAAACAATGGGGTAATAACTGGAACATAGAACCAAATATGTAATATACATATTATAAATACAGTTACAATAAACAAGGATACGTACAACTAGGAGTAAGAAGAAGAAAAGATAGGAACTTTAACATGTTGTATTAACCTGTAGAATGGTAAAGTTTCCAAAGATGGAAGTGAATGATTTACAATGAATTGTTCAAATGAATGAATGAAATGAAATCAAAAGTTTTCATTTATACATCTCTAACATTTCCTTTCTCTTTTCCCAGAGTAGCCTCTGATAAGTTGGTTAGTGTTTCACAGATCTGATGATTGATTCAAATCTTTTTTATGTTGCAACTGAAGGGCTAATAGCTTGCCGATGTCTGGTACTGTGAACTGATCTCAAATGGTGGTGTATGTGCAACAGGCACAGCATGAATCACCACTGGATCTTAAAACTTTCCTGTGACTCTCTGCGCCTCAAGCATGTATTTTAGCTGGTGCATATCTTCTAGGGATGGAAATCGGGCTTCGGACGATTGAAAATATCGTCAATATTTTCAAAATCGTCAGAAATCAGGGGCTCCCCCGAAACGATGGGAAAACCCCACGATATTGATCATGGGGGTTCTCTTATTGTTTTGGGGGAGGTCGGGAAAAACGGCACACAAAAATATCCCCTAAACCCATCCTGACCCTTTAAAACTAATCCCTTTGCTTCCCCCACCCTCCCGACCCCCCCAAAAACATTTTACAGGTACCTGGTGGTCCAGTGGGGGTCCCGGGAGTGATCTCCCGCTCTCGGGCTGTCGGCTGCCACTAATCAAAATGGCGCCGATGGCCCTTTGCCCTTACCATGTGATAGGGTATCCGTGCCATTGGCCGGCCCCTGTCACATGGTAGGAGCACTGGATGGCCCGTGCCATTTTTAAAGATAGCGCAGGCCGGGTCGGGTCGGGTCGGGAAGGGTCGGGATTAGTTTTAAAGGGTCGGGGTGGGTTTTTTGTTTATCGGCTCGGGCACAGCCAATAAACAAAACCGCGATCGGGCCCGATGAAGAAAAACCCACAGGTGAATCGGAACCGGAATCCGAACCGATTCCGGTTCCGATTCACATCTCTAATATCTTCTTTCACAAAATGACAAGAGGGAAGCTCCCTGGTAGTCAGGATTCGGCACACTCACTGCCGTGGTCTGGACTCATTTTCTGCGCAGCAAAACTAATTGTTTGGGATCTTGCCAGGTATTTGTGACCTGGATTAGCACTGTTGGGAATAGGATATTGGGCTCGATGGGCCCTCAGTCCTACCCCGTCTGGCAATTCTTATGTTTAAGAAACTGATGTAGTTTCTCCCAGGTGTCTCTAGCTTCAGCCCCTATGCTCGCTCACCAGAAACAGCTCTTGGCAATGCTTTCTGTGCCTTTGCCTTTTTTTTTTTTTTTTTGCCTTAACTCCTGTACACCCTGTGAAAACAAGACCAGAGTCAAACAATGCTGTTTCTCCTCCAGATTGGTTCTGGGTAGCAAGTAGATCCCTGTTTAATTACTTGCAGATGTCACTCACACTTCCATCTTAAGGAGAGTATCAGGCTTAAATGAACAAATAAAAATTTACCTCTTCAAGCCAGGTTTGCATTGTCCTACAGGAAACATTTCAGCATATATAATATATTTTAGGTGTTATTTTGAAGGATAAAAGGCAAACATTGGATCTGATCACTCATACAATATCCCTTTTGAGTAAAGAAGGTTAAGTGTTTTGCATTAAATGAAGGGGTTGGGAACTTAGGTTTCACAGTTTGTATTTCTATACAGTATGGGAGTAATTTTTTAACTCCCCTCATTGGTGCAAAATTTGGGTAACTTTCACCCATGGATTTTATACTAATTTTCCAAGTGAAATTTGTAAACCTTTACTTTGAAAGTGACCAAGGAAAACTGCTGACATTTACGCCTGTTAATATATGCAGAAAAAAAATATAAGTATGTAAATGCAAATCCCTCCTCAGCCCTGCCCCTGGGAATGCCATCTTTCACTGCAGGTAAACCTATACATATGGGGCGGATTTTCAAAGGGTTACATGTGTAAGTTACGCACGTAAACCCGAGAATCCGCTCCTGCGCGCGCCAAGCCTATTTTGCATAGGCTCGGCGACATGCGCAAACCCCGAGACGTGCGTATGCCCCAAGGCTTGAAAAAATGGGCAGGGCATCGGCAGGGAGGGGTGGGGCGTGAGCGTGGCCAGAGGCCTCGCCACTGCCGCTGGGCCCGAGGATCGGTTACCGGCACTTGGCCGGCGCACACAACCTATGCCAGCCTGGAGGCAGGCGTAAATAATAAAACAAAGATGGGGGGGGGGGGGGATTTAGATAGGGCTGGGGGCGTGTTAGATAGGGGAAAGGAGGGGAAGGTTAGGGGCCGAAAGGAAAGTTCCCTCCGAGCCCGCTCTGATTTCGGAGTGGCATTGGAGGGAACGGGGAAAGCCATCGAGGCTCCCCTAGGGCTCGGCGAGCGCAAGGAGCACAAGTGTGCAGCCCCTTGCGCGCGCCGACCCCAGGTTTTATAACAAGCGTGTGGCTGCGGACATATGTTATAAAATCGGGTGTAGATTTGTGCATGCCGGGTTGCACGCACAAATCTACGCCCGTGCGTAGGTTACAAAATCTGGTCCATAGTGGCACTACACAAATAGGGGTATATTTTCAAAGAGTTACGCACGTAAGATACACGTGTGACCCCAGAAAACCTACCCCTGTGTGCGCCAAGCCTATTTTGCATAAGCTCGGTGGCACGTGCAAGCCCCGGGACATGAGTATGTCTCAGAGCTTTCCAAAATGGGTGGTCCAGGGGCGGGGCCGGGGACGTGGCGGTGGGCCAGGGGCTTGGCGGTGGTCTAGGGGTGGTCTGGGGGCAGTCCCGAGTGCTCCGGCACAGCGGCATGTGCCGGGGCATGGCACGCCAGCAAACGGCTGCCGCGCTCAAGTTACGCCTGCCTCGGGCAGGCGTAACTCCTGAAAAAAGGTAGGGGGATTTAGTTAGGCCATTTTTAAAGATGGCGCCGGCCATCCAGTGCTCCTACCATGTGACAGGGGCCGGCCAATGGCACGGATACCCTGTCACATGGTAAGGGCAAAGGGCCATCGGCGCCATTTTTATTAGCGCAGTCGATGGCCTGAGACCAGGAGATCGCTCCCCGTGCCCCCACTGGACCAGCAGGTAATTTTAAAACGTTTTTGGGGGGGTCAGGAGGGTGGGAGAAGCTAATGGGTCGGTTTTTAAGGGTCGGGGTGGGTTTTTTGTTTATCTGATCGAGCGCAGCCGATAAACAAAAACCCAATCAGGCCGGACGATAAAAATTTTAAGATATAAATCGGAATTGGAACCGATCAGATTCCGGTTCCGATTCACATCTCTAATATATTGCTTGATGCGGCAGTTACTACCCCAAACAAATTAAGCCTGATACTTCACTTTTAATGCATATCCAGCGTAAATCTCTGCTTCAACATTATCTCTACGTCAGCGGCAGGGGGGAATGAAGATAAGAGGATTTATATTCAGACAACAACCAACAAGGACTGAATTGCACAGTTTAGGTAAACAAATAAGCGTGGGAGTAGCTTGCTTATTGTGGCGGTTACTACCCCTAACAAATTAAGGGGTTCATGTATCAAAGTGCTAAATGGCGTTTTCACATGCTTTAAGGCATTTTCACATGCAAAAAACGCTTTTAACGCATGCAAAAACACCATTAACGCGTGCGAAAGCACCATAACTCTTGGTGCAATGCAAATGAGAAAAAGGGAAGGATATTTTGGCCAAATGGGCTGGGCTCACAATTTTGCCACACCATATCGCACAGCTTTAAAGTGAATTTTAACTACACCTTTTTCATACGCGTAAAGCCGTGCAATAGGGCTTTATTGTGCGGTGTGATGTTTTCTCACCCAAAGATGAGATTTGTGCAATGTTCTCTCAACCTAGCATGATGTTACCCAGGTAGAGAGTCCATCAAGCTAGGTTAAGAGATCATTGCACAAATGTCAATTTTGGGTGAGTTTCCTCACTCTGAAGGTCATCAAATCTTCACAAGAGAGCACTGTTCTGTTCGTATGTCTCACTTTGAATGTCAAAGTGGCCCCTAAACCCTACACTAATACTTAAACCTCACCTCGAGTTACTAGGTGGGCCTCCCATACAGATATAAATATCTATCTAGTGTGAGGGCATTAGGGCTAGGTGCTCTCTCTCTCACTCACTCACTCTCTTTCTCACTCACATTTATTGTAGGAGGGCCCCAATAGCCAGGCTGGTTTTCCAGGAGCTTAAACCTACTAAACAAGGTCCCCCAGTGGTAGTATGTAGGAAATACAACAATTTTGGCACATCACAAAATGCAAAAAGGTTATCACAATTTGTGCTAAGATAGCACTTCACATAGGTGTTAGTACAAATTGCAATAAATTTCCTATTACCATAAAACACACCTCTTTGCCTATCACATGCAATATTTAGTGCATTTTGATAAATCCAGGCATAAGCTTGATACTTCACTTTGAATGCATATCAGCACAGCTCACTGCTTCAAAGGCAGGGGGAGATGAAGAAATAGGATTTATATTCAGACAACAACCAACAAGGAATGAATTATACAGTCTGGGTAAACAAATAAGCGTGGGAGTAGCTTGCTTATTGTGGCGGTTGCTACCCCTAGCAAATTAAGCCTGATACTTCACTTTGAATGCATATCCAGAATAGCTCATTGCTTCAACGGGGGGCGAATGAAGAAATAGGATTTACATCCAGCTACATCTAACAAGGCATTGATCTGAGCAGTATGAGTATACAAACATCAGGGTAACTTGCTCAATATGATGGATACTACCCTCAGACATTAAGCCTTATACTTCACTCTGATACAACTCCAACACTGCTCTCTACATCAATGGCAGGGGTGGAAGGAAATTAGAATCAAAAAGCTACCAATAAGGGCCCTGAACTCAGCGGTCTGAGTAACAGATAAGTATAAGAAAATAAGTGTGAAAGCTTGCTGGGCAGACTGGATGGGCCCATTGGTCTTCTTCTGCCAACATTTCTATGTTTCTATGTTTCTATGTAACCCATAAAACCAAAGGTGTATGCAAGGACCATTCATGTGACAGAGGGTTAAGTAAAAGCAATGCCAATATAGATAACAATCATAGGCCAAAGAGAAATAAGAAGGCACACTACCTTTCAAAGGACAAGAACTGAAGTGCATTTAAATTTAGGAATATTTTTTTCTGAGTACCTTCCAGGCAATGTAAATGTTTCAAGTCTTTTGAAGTAGCTGCAGGTTTCTGCAGATGGTCAGTAGTCTTGTGTTTAAAGGTAACAGATGTCTACACACGATTATGAATTTCAAAATGTAATAAAATGTTCTAAAATGTATTAAAGGGTTTTAAAAAAAAAAACCTCATCTTCACTATTTTCCATTATTTGGCTTAGTCACTATGCATAAAAATGAGGCTGGAAAAAGACAAGGCTGAAACACATAAAAAGGCTGGCAGGAAAAGTACTCTTTACCATTGCTCTGATATTCTATTTCATATTGTCTGCCAATGGTTAAGAAACAAGAAAAAAAAATCTTTCAAGAAGAAATGATGATAATAGGAATAAAAACTGTATGGAGACCCATGAATTTAAATGAAACATTTTGATCCAGTGACTTCTTTTTCACTATGTGCTTTAAAGCCGGAATGAGGGAAATATTCAAAATCATTTTATTTACCTAGATGACTCAAAAAAAACCCCTCTATTTTTGTACCTGACATTTAAGTTGACCATCTTTCTGCCTGGATGGAATCAAAGAACAGTTGCATGTTATTGATTTGATGGCTGAATCTTCTATGCAAAGTTAGAAGCCCTGAGGAAAACATTTTGAAGTCATAGGTTTTTTTTTCTGGTGAAGTAAACATTATAATGAAAAGAGAAATTGTTTAATGCATCAGCAGTTCTTCTGATGCAAACTTTTT
The DNA here is from genome assembly GCF_901001135.1 of Rhinatrema bivittatum. Classification (NCBI taxonomy): domain Eukaryota; kingdom Metazoa; phylum Chordata; class Amphibia; order Gymnophiona; family Rhinatrematidae; genus Rhinatrema; species Rhinatrema bivittatum. The sequence continues at coordinate 557,557,524 of NC_042617.1, forward strand.
TTTTTTTTTTTTAGTTAAGTAGAATAATGCTAAGGAGTACTACTCGGTGTTCCTTAGCTAATGAGTTGCTTATTAAAAAATATTAAAATATACAAGAAATATTTTTATCATGTTTCATTCCTCCTTCTCTTCTTGTAAATTTATGATTTTTCTCCCTCAACTGTAGGTTCAGTTCAGAGATTTGCTCTGTAGCAAAGACTCCAGGGGACTATGCATTTTTTCACAAAGATCAAAATTATCTTACTAAATTAAATATGAGTGAAGGGAAACACCACTGTAAGCAACTGAAAGAGAAAACAAATAATCTGTTTCAGTTTTCATTGTTCTAGCAATTACAGATTATCAAACATTATTAGTTTCTGACTTCTTGACTACATTGGGGCTTATTCCCATCCAATTCGGTATTTAGAAAAATTTGCATTCATATCCAGTCAAAAGCATTTCCACATGTAAATATTGTAGGAAGCAATGTGGAAAAAAAGGAGAATGAAAGGAAAATTTGAATTATATCATTTCTTGTGCAAACAAATCGGATATTTAGAAGGCAATAAAGAATGTGGTACAGGAGTCTTGTTAAAGTCTTGACAACAAGAAAAAAGAGTTTCATTCATATTGCATGCCTTCTCGTATCCTTACTCCCTTATACACACAACTGCTCATCAAGGCGTATTCCCTTCACAAAAAAACACACCTATGTTTTTTTTTCATAACTGAGTTTTCAATCAGCCCCATACTCCTCCTCTGCATAATATGACGTTATGACTATAATTTTTTTTTTAATAATAATTTTTGGATTTTTATCCCACCTTTCCAAAAGATGCACAAGGCAGCTTATTTCATTATTAGAATTCAGGTACAATAAGGCCCTTTCTTAAAGAGCTTACAATCAAAGTGAGTACCTAAGACAATGGGAAATAAAATGACTTGACCAGGATCACAAGGAGTTGTCAGTAGGAGAAGTAGGATTTTAATCCTGGTTTCTCTGGTGCTCAGTCCATTTCTATAAACACTAAGGGGCAATAATCAAACTGCTACTTTTCACCTACTGGGTTTGCGCCAATCACCAAAGCCCCTAGAAAAAGTACCCACAGAGATGTGTGCCTGATTATCTGGCTTTTTCCCTTGGAAATAATACATGCAGATTTGAAAATGCCATCTATGTGTACTATTTCTCTCCTGTGACCTAAACATGCCCTCAGAAATGCCTCCTGTCAATGTGGGCAATTAGGACACACTTGTTATATACTTGTTATATACTGCACAATAATTGACCAAACTACCCAACAAGGGGGTAGAGGGTATAGCTAGGATTAGGGAGAATGTGGAAAGAATGCCTATCTAAACAGGTCACCTCAGGTAAGTAAGGAAGTAGCATATGTTGTACAAGCCAAGCTGAATTTATGGAAATATAGACAATGATTGTATTCACAAAGTGTTCAATGATAAATCAAGTAAGACAGGCACACCAAAAGTACAAGATATTCAGTGCACACCCACTGATATGAGACAAATTGATCTTTCAGTCCCAAAAGGAACTCTGTCGGTGAGTGTGTCCTGTATTAGATATCTTTATTTGAATCGAGTACATTTTTGTGCACCTGCCTTACTGGATTTATCAATGTAAACTATTATTAGTTTTTGTCACCCTGCTGCCTTTTCAACAGTGCGCCCTACCAATTTTCAGTCAGTTGCTGTTTACAGTTGGTAATCATCCCTTTATTTTTCAGATTTTAATCCACACAATGTTCATTTTCAAAGTCAAAGTGAAATTGAATCTTGATGTTTGCTTTATGGGGATTTTCAAACTGCTTCCTACATCCATTTCAACAGGCAAATAGTGCTTTTTGGTTTCCATGGGGGCATCCCACACTGTGGGGCAGATTTTAAAAGCCTACGTGCGTAAATCCAGGTGGATTTATGCGCGTAGGGGGGGTTACGCGTGCCGGGCCTATTTTCAAACTGACTGCGCATGCATGTTATAAAATCGGGCGTACATTTGTGCGGGCCGGGTAGCGCGCACAAATGTATCCCACACGTGTAGGTTTAAAAATCCGGCCCTATATGTGCAGTAATTCAATTCCACCAAATAAATGGGAAATGGCCCCCATCAGCAAGCTAACTAATGTCTTGTCTCCCTTTGTTGTGAAATGAATGATCTGATTCAGGCTTTTCCTCATTCGTTTACAGTCCTGAATTTTTACTTTTTCTCTGTGTTTGTTTAGATATCTATCTGTTACGATTCTGCTCACAGCTAGGGCCGTGAGCAGCCTCTCACCTCTCTCACCTCTCCCAGCTGTCCCGATGCCATCCTGCACAGCCTGGAGGCCGCTGCCTGTCTTTCATGGCAGTCGGAGCCACCATCGTGTAGTTCTGCGGCCCGGAGGACACATGTCTTCCTCCTACATGGCGGGTGTGCCGCCGTGCTTCCATGTGGCCTGGGGCTGCGCTGTTCCACCTATACGGCCTGGAGGTCACCAAGGTCACCTTAACCCCTGCACGGGGTGCCTCCTCCTTCTGTTTCTTCCTGCGCAGCCTGGTGGCCACCGGCATCTTTACTCCAGCGGTCTGGGAGCTGCCGACGCCGGGACTTGCATTGCTGCCTGGTGCCGCTCCTGCTCCTTCTTCACAGCATGGCCGCTGCTGTCCCTGGTCCTTCCTTCCTAGGCGTGAGGCCGCACCTCTCTCTGGTTTTTAAAGGACCCACGGTGGGAATAGTCCCACGGCCCCTCTTAATGATGTCATCCTGGGTGTTTCTCTTCAGCCCTATAAAAAGGGTCCTTTGTTAGTTCTTCATTGCCTTTGCAAGGAGCCAGTCTAGCTTCTTCAATGCATTCCGTTCTTTATGGGAATTCCCTTGTCATCGTCTTCTTCTATGTTCCTGGTCTCTCATCGGATTCCGTGTCTCTGACTCATCGGTTCCTGATGTCTTGCCTTGATGTCCCAGATGTCCTGTTCTCCAGATGTCGATGCCCAGATATTTTTGTCTCTCGGTGCCTCCTTGATACTCTTGACTGAGTGTCCTGGGGGTCCGAAGTCCAGATGTCCTGATGTTCCAAATGTCCTGTTCTCCAGATATTGATGCCTAGATGATCCGTCTCTCAGCGCCTCCTTGATGCTCTTGACTGAGTGTCCTGGGGGTCCAAGGTCCAGCTGTCCTGATGTTCCATGTCCAGAGGTCGAGCATTGCCTTCTTCTGTCAGCAGCGCTAGCCTCCAGAAGACCCTTGTTTTTAATGCCTAGTTCCGAGTATCCTGAGCCTTGAATCCTGAGTCTTGAATCCTGAACCTTGAATCCTGAGTCTTGAATCCTGTATCTTGAATCCTGTCCTGGTCTTCGGAGTCCCTGGTGCCTGCTTCCATCCATGCCTAAAGACTTTACCTTTGGCGTGGTCCGCAACCAGCCACAAGTGGCTGTGAAGGGCGTGGGATGATGCAGCACTCACTCAGTACTTTTTCCATAATTCTGAACCTTTGCCTGAAACCTCCAAGTAACCTAAATCCTTGTCTGAGTCTTCTGAGTAACCTGAATCCTTGTCTGAGTCTACCGAGTATCCTGAGTCCTTGCCTGAGTCCCTTGCATAACCTGAGTCTATGTCTGTGTCCTCTGAATATCCTGAGTCTTCGTCTGAGTCTTCTTGTTCCTGCCCTCAGCCTCTGTCCGTCCTGTCGCATCTGCCGTACCAAGCGACAGATCCAAAAGGGCTATCGAGTGGCCGGAGGGCTACCCCAGAGACCAGCATTGCGTTGTTGGGTCTCTCTTGATGCACTTAGGTTTGGCAGAGGTCTGAGCCCCTGGTCTATAGCTTGTCCACCCGTGCTTGGCCACATCTTGCTTGCCTCGGTGCTTCTTCGGAGCTCCTCTGAAGTCACGCCATGGTCCAAGAGCACACTACCTCTCCTGAATGGTGACTGCTTCTGAGCAGTTCCCTAACACTATTTACCCTTAAGAGGAACATGGGGGTAACCTGCACGGAGCAGTAGTGACTGCCTTGGGAAGCTTGCTGGGCAGACTAGATGGACCATTTTGGTCTTTTTCTGCCGTCATTACTATGTTACTATGTTACTATCGCCTACAATATCTCTCTTAAATTTGTAGTGAGGTAATAGTCATAATACATATGGATAGCAACAAAGAGACTAATGTACCTCCGTCATTCCAGAACTAATATAAGACCAAAAAAATGTTTATGTCATTTAGATGACCTCATACTGGGCATCATCAAGAATGCTGGATAGCATAACTTATTTTCTCTGCCAATGTTTCAATCATAGGTCATGAAATGCAATTTTTATAATGCTTAGTGCGGCATGCTTTCAAAACTTGTGTTGCAAAAACCAAAAGTTTTTTTTTTAATTTATATCAGAAAAATATAGCACTTCCATTTCTTGTTATTTGGAATTAAAGCTACTTAGCTCAGCTAAGTAGCTTTAATTCCAAATAACATTTCATGACCTATGATTAAAACATTGGCAGAGAAAATAAGTTATGCCATCCAGCATTCTTGATGATGCCCAGTATGAGGTCATCTAAATGTTATAAAAACAAATTTTTTGGTCTTATATTAGTTCTGGAATGACAGAGGTACATTAGTCTCTTTGTTGCTATCACAATGTTACTATCTACAATTTTTCAGTTTACATTTTTGGGGGGCAATTACTCTGCTTAAGGGTTGTGGGTTTGCATGACTGTTCATCACTGACTGCCTGACAACATTTTGTACTGAATTCTCAATGTCTAGAAACACATTTCTCTAATAACTGAATTTCTACAGGAAATTGAGAATGGTATATGTAAAAACAGTAGATAATAAATTGTACGTTAGTTTCTCTTAAAGTTACTTCTAGTGATGATAGTCGGTACCGAATTTTCATATAAGTGATTTAATGATTCTCATAACATCCCACAGGCTCTTTTGGCATCTCTGCTCTTTATCAAGCCGCGATTGGGATCCTCTTTAATCATAGGTCATGAATTCACTTATGTACATTTTTTGTTGATTTTTTCATTTAGATAAAATGTTCCTTGAATAAATTAGTTCAAGAATACTTCCCTTTCGGGGATCACAGACCATGGAGGGTGCTACCCTTCCAAGGAAATCAGAGTGAACTGCACTTTTCAAGGTGTGGTGATTCCTCCCCACACACACCTGTTTCTGACTGAGACGCAAAGGGCAAAAAGGGCAAAAGACGCAATCGCCTTTGCCCTTTGCCTTTGCGTCTCAAAATGGCGCCGATCGCCTTTGCCCTCACTATGTGTGACATAGTGAGGGCAAAGGCGATCGGCGCCATTTTGAGTATTGGCATCGGATGGCCGGCATGCACGAGGTCGCTCCAGGACCCCCGCTGGACTTTTGGCAAGTCTTGTGGGGGTCAGGAGGCCCCCCCAAGCTGTCCAAAAGTCCCTGTGGGTCCAACAGGGGTCCCGGAGTGACCTGCCATCCGATGCCAGGACTCAAAATGGCGCCGATAGCCTTTGCCCATTCTATGTCACAAGGGCTACCAGTGCCATTGGTCAGCCCCTGTCACATGGTAGGAGCACAAGATGGCGCCGGTGACCATGTGACAGGGACTGACCAATGGCACCGGTAACCCCTGTGACACAGGCTATCGGCGTCATGATGAAACCGGCAAACATGGGTGTGAGAATGCAGGGATGGTTTCTGGACTCGCCGCTGAACCACCAGGGAGTTTTGGTAAGTCTTGGGGGGGGGTCAGGAGGGTGGGGGGGTTTAAATTTTTATTTAGGAGGCCGAATAAAACAGAAATCTGTTAAATACGTGGGGAGTTGCGATGCATTTCACCTCCCCACATATTTAACAGATAGCAAAAAATAAGTTGCGGATTACAAATACGTGGAAAATGGATGCACACCTCTAGTACTATCTGTAGTGCATGTTTATGGGTCTTTTTCATGCATGTGAGTTCAGTTGAGCTGATAATCCCTCTGAATATCTGTTGTTATATTGTCCATAAAGCATACACAGTGGTGAGTATCAGTTGGTGAGCATCTGTTGTTATTCTGTGTTTGACATATGTTAGTACTGAGGGAAGCAAGGTTTATCAAACTGCCATTCAGTGTCATATTCTCTCACATGTTCTTCAAGTTTTAATAGTCTTTCTTGCCTGCTTTTCAACATTTTCAGATATCAGTGGTTACAGTGTAGTCAAAATTTGTCATGTTGTGAATCTGTGATTTTTTTTTTTTTTGCTGTTTTGTTTCCTTTATTGAATATCCTCTTCATCTCTGTTTTCCTTCCTTATCTACAGATGAAGTATTAAAGACGAGAGTTGTATCTGATTACATAGGGTTTAAGAGTTTTAAGTACTTGATCTCATATATGTTATGTTGCTTTTTTTGCAGCCACCCAGGTTGCTTTTACAACTACAGGAACAGCTGAAGGAGAAGAATAAGGACAAGGAAGAAATGTGGCTTCCCTATCTACCCCATAGCCTGAAGCCCTGGCAACAGAAGAGAAGGATCCAGCAACAATCCACAGCATTCCCTGCTCCTTCAACTGGGAATGAAATATTTAAGGACAAAGGTGTTTTAAAATGTATTGATCCTATAAATAACATGTTTGCATTGATATGTTTCCAGTTTCTGCTTTTATCTCCTATAAGATCATTTTTGTGTACTGCTGTATTTGGAAGAAAAGCCTTGAAGAAGAATATGTAGAGATGTATATGTGGTAGGAAGGAAGGCTGTGAAAGATATTAGTATACATTAACTTGTGTGGCAAAGAACTGATTATATCTATATGAACTATCTACTTCTATAATCATATAATTTATTTACAGTTCTAAGGCAGCATAGATGTATGAAAATAGTCTGTATCTTTTGATATTCTTAGACTATTTGGGATTCATACAGCTATAGATATATCATTATTATTGAAAAGATAAGATGTGGAAATATGTAAAATAGTTTTCATGAATGTTGAAAGCATATGGAATGCAAATGTGAGTTTGTAAGATATGACTCAAAGAATATGTATATGAGAGAGAGAGGGAGTAAAGATATGAATAAGATAAAAATGAAGCCTAGAACATGAAAAAAGAGATAATGTGAAGATTGTAAGGCAGCTTAAGCCTTATTATGGTGTGCTATAAAGAACAAGGTGCATATAAGAGACAGACAACACAAACAAAAAAGCAAGGAAAAGGGAAACACCGGACAAACAAATGAAAGAAACCAGAAGGCCATAAACAAAACAGAAGCAACAAGTCAGGAACAAGTAAGAATCTCCTAAAGAGAAATTGCAGGAGGACCTTGCAAACCTGGGAGACCTGGCATGCAAATGGCAAATGAAATTTAATGTGGACAAGTGCAAAGTAACGCACTCAGGGAAGAGTAAACCAAATTATAGGTACACAATGCAAGGTTCCACATTAGGAGTCACTATTCAGGAAAAGGATCTAGGCATCATTGTTTTAATAGGTCAAAATCTTCTGCTCAGTGTGCAGCAGCAGCAGCAGCCAAGAAAGCAAATAGAATGTTAGGAATTATTAGGAAAGGAATGGAGAATAAAACAGAGAATATTATAATGCCTCTCTATTGCTCCATGGTGCAACCTCATCTTGAGTATTGTGTGCAGTTTTGGTCACCACATCTCAAAACAGATATCGCAGAATTATAAAAGGTACAGAGAAAGGCAGCCAAATAGATAAAGGGAATTGAACAATTCTCTTATGAAGAAAGGCTAATGAGGTTAGGGCTTTTCAATCTGGAGAAGAGAAGGCTGGGGGGAGATACCATAGAGGTCTATAAAGTAATGAGTGGAGTGGAATGAGTAAATGTCAATCTGTTGTTTACTCTTTCACAGAGTTGAAAGATTAGGGAGGCATACAATGAAGTTGCATTTGCACACTTGTAACTCACCTAAAAATGAAGATAGGCCAGCTACATTTTTAAAAAAATAAATAAAATAAAGTTACTAGATGATGTAGATATGCATTCAGGAGAAACAAAATAGGAAATGACAACAACATTTTCTATTTTGTTTTATTTCTTTCTCAAAACAAAAAAATTGAAAATCTAATGAAAATTTTGATGGTTTTCATGTTTCATTTTGAAAACAAACAAAAAAAAAGTGATCTATTAGGCCTAGGCCCAGACCCAAGGCCAGGACCTCATCTAGGGAACAGGTCAAAGCAGGAAACTCAGCAACACCCAAGAGCGATGCCAAGGTCTGGGCCTAGGCCCAAGGCCAGGGCCAAATGCAGGAGCCGAAGCCTAGGCCCAAGCAAGACAGCGTTGTCTCGGCCTAGGTCTGGGCCCCACACTGGCACCTCAGCTGAGACCCCAAAAATTATCCCTACTTATCTGCTCCATCGGGGATCCAAAGTCACAACCCATGTGCAAGCCAATACTGGAGCCCAGCCCGGAGGCCAGTTCCCAATGTTCGGGCCTTGACCTGGGCCCAGGCTGATGCTGGGGTCCAGGTCTGACACCCTGAGGTCAGGCCCTTATGCCAGGGCCTAACCCCGGACACAAGCCTGACACTGGGGCCCAGCCACATTCCCAATGCCTTGGCCTGGATCCTGATATCTAGGCCTCAGACTAGGCCATGGCCCGACTCAGGCCTGACACCGGGACACAGAGGTCAGAGCCCAGGCTTCTTGCTTTGTCTTTTTCTGTCTTCTTCTTTGAAATGACTACATGGTCATTTTTGGTGCCTCCCTCTTCGGCAGAGAGCACCAGCCAGGGTCCTCACACAAACCAAGTGGTAGGATTTGTCTTGGACAACCATTCAATTTGTGAGTAATTTCAAGAGAGACCATATGCCTTTTCTTAGGACTAACCAGAGAAAGAACAAATAGTGTTTCCGGTTAGAAGACTTAAAATGAAAGAGAATTGTGTCTGCATTAAGTGATCTTCAGACTTTGAGATGAACTATAAGCCAATTGTACTTTCCTGGACTGTGGGGGTTTTTTTAATATTGCTTCAGAATTTGCCAATTGATTTTTTTCAGTAAACTTTTTTCTATTTGGGGCAAACTGTTAGTATACACTTTTTTTTTCTTTTTGTACTCTTATTTAAGGATTCTCCTGGTGGCTCTTCGGGAATTCCTGCCCAATTCCATGGGTCCCAGCTGTGAATTCCTTTTCCCCACCCTGTTTGAACGATCCAGGCCTCTGCAGGAGTGGGAAGGTGACCCCCTTCTCCCAAGGGGTTTACTGCTATTTTCTAATGGAGAGGACCATATTCAAAGTCATTTCAGCATTAAAAGTGGAATGTATGGGTGAGAATGGATTCTTTTAAAATTGCCAATTTGCATCAAAATGTATATGTGCAGTGCCAGTATACTTATCGTTTACATACTGAGAGTGAAGGTGATCGAGGAGGATGGAGTCTAGGTAGAATTATCACTCATGCATGTATATGAATTATCACTTATGCACGTACATGTATGCATCTACATTCATGTATAATTTTGCTTCACAGTTAGCAGTTGCAGGTCTGTACATATACTTTTTCTGACTGAATTTTCAAAGTTTTAAAGTTGCCTTCACATGTGTTAGAAGAATCCAATTAGTTTTCTAAAAGGCAAACTCTGTGAGTCTTAGTAATTAAAATCAGGCCTAGCCCTTTAAAAGCATCTTTTGCATGAAAATACAGACTGACTTTAAAAATTATAGTATACTGTTTACAACTTTTGTAATGGTCCAGTCCAATGACTCATTGACAGTGCCACCCATCTTCATTCAGAGGAACTTTGGTTCAATTCCCAAGCCTAGCTTCTGTTTCTCATATTGGTCAAAGCTGGCGATACTGCAAAAACATAATTCACAACTTCTTCAAGGAGGGATTCTCAGCCATCATACAAGAGTGACATCTAGTGGCTAGATTAGTTTACACATGTACCAGGTTCCAGGAGCCACAATCCATTCCCTCTGGTATAGGATTGATACTGCAATGGCTGATCTTTAAGAGTGTTAAAAATTCAGGAATGTCCAGGTTGTCTGCAAATGAAGATCATGGCACCATAGTGCAGTTTAGGCCAGTTTGTAATGAGCAGAAAACCCAAAGAAACAGGAGAAAAATCTTAGGCAAAAGAAAAACATTTTTTTGTGGTATTATGTAATAAACTAAATAAAGAGAGTTTGTTCCAACAAGCCTGCCTATTTTTTAAAAGTGTCAAAATTCTCCCTTAGGAATTAGTGAAAGCTTTGAGATTTGTTGGATGAAATTAAAAGGTGCATATCTAATAGGTGACTCAGTGTTTTGAGGCATGTCTTCTTTTCTACTACAAACATCTTGTTTAAACTTTGCTGAATATTTTAGATGAGTATCTCACAAATATATGCTTTTATAAGAATTGCCATTCAACATTTTTCTGATAATTTCCTTCCTTGATAATTGGGTATCAAGTCCTTGAAGAAAAAGTATTGTTTATCATGTTTATACAAGTACACAGTAAACGTTTGTAGTTCTCCAAATACACAGTTAGCTAAGTGGAACTTCCACACTTAGGGGTAGACAATAAAAATCCACGTGGTCTAGGCAAACCCTGCAAGTAGTTTTCACCCTCAGGATTTGCCAAAATAATTAAAGCAAACCTACATGAGTAGTTTTGAATAATCAAAACTATTCTAGTAAATAGCTCCTCTGACCTAATCCCACCTTACAATGAATGATGTCTAGGCTCCACATTATCAATCACAAACCAACCCACACACACCAAAAAGTGTATTCCAGTATACAAATTTGTAAACAAAATATAAAACAAAGATATACTGGTATTTCTTATATAGCACCCTACTACTGAAAAAAAAATTTTTGTTGGACCTTTCAATCTCGAGTCCAAATTTGTAAACAGACTCGTTTGTGATAAAGGGTCACTTTACTTTTTATTTTAATAACATTTCTATTTGATGCATCTTGTTTATGTATTTTTCAATTTTTCATAAAAATTCCAAACACAAAAATGCTGATGAATATGCAAATGAATATAAAACACTTCCCAGCTGATATGTTGCAAACGGAAAAGCTGTGGCAAAGCAATTCACTCGGTCACAATCCCAAAGGTTTTAGTATATTTTTTGTAATACTTATCGCCAAAAAAGAGTCCCGAAAGTCCCGACATGGCCATGTTTCGGACCGAAGTCCTGCTTCAGGGGAACTGCTCCAGTAATCCAATCCAGAAATATGTATCAATCCATCATTATGCTGCTCATTCCATCAGCATCTCAAGACAGCTAATTCTGTGCAAATACTTTCTTCAAGCGGTCTGGACCGCTTGAAGATGCTGATGGAATGAGCAGCATAATGATGGATTGATACATATTTCTGGATTGGATTACCGGAGCAGTTCCCCTAATGCAGGACTTCGGTCCGAAACATGGCCATGTCGGGACTTTCAGGAGTCTTTTTTAGCGATAAGTATTACAAAAAATATACTAAAACCTTTGGGATTGTGACCGAGTGAATTGCTTTGCCACAGCTTTTCTGTTTGCAACATAGCAGCTGGGAAGTGTTTTATATTCATTTGCATATTCATCAGCATTTTTGTGTTTGGAATTTTTATGAAAAATTGAAAAATACATAAACAAGATGCATCAAATAGAAATGTTATTAAAATAAAAAGTAAAGTGACCCTTTATCACAAACGAGTCTGTTTACAAATTTGGACTCGAGATTGAAAGGTCCAACAATTTTTTTTTTTTTCGGTAGTAGGGTGCTATATAAGAAATACCAGTATATCTTTGTTTTATATTTAGGCTCTACATTACCCACTGGCTGCTCTGAGCCAGCCACTTGCAATAAAACCACTATAATCCAGATATCTGTGCTCATTTCAATTTCATTTCCTTTCCCGAGACACTAGGATTTCCCCAGAAAGATATTTTGGTCAATAGCCGTAGGCAAGCCCAATTTCCCAGGGCCACCTAAAACCTACTCCCAATTGTACCTTTTTGCAGAATCAGAATACCTAACTGCAGGCTATGGGTATCTCTGCAAATAGGTTTAGGTGAGCCCTGTTTCCTAGCTCCCTACCTGGCTCTCTTCTCGCTGTCTGAGAGGCCATGTTCTCTCTGGCTTAACAAAAACACTGATTCTGTAATTAGCCTCAGCTGTGCATCCCAATGAGTACAACACCTTTTCAGGGCTGTTGTCTTGGTCTCAGTTAATTCTTGGCCAAGGATCTCAAAATACATTTCCCAGCAGCTCTCTGCTTACTGTTACTTCTGGCTTTACAAATCCCCCCTAGCCAACACTTTGTTTACTTTTTCTTTCCCCCTTGAAGCAGTGTTCCCCCTGCCCCTCCTTTTAGAGTTCCTTCAGTCTTCTGGCGTCTCTAATTATCCTGTCTCTCCAGGCTGCTTCTAACCATGTGAAGTCCCTGCTTCATCACACCATCCAGTAACACTTCCAAAGATATGCTGGTAAACGTACTTCTACCCATGTAGAGGGTGGGCAATAATCAAAGAGTCAATTTCCATGGGTAAAACTGCATATTACCCAAGGAAAGGGCTTTCATTATTGCCCTTCTAGTATACTGTGTATTGCCATCTGGTTAGATACCATCCAGAACCAATAAAGAACTGGTCAAAAGGCTTTCTTCTTCATATACCTTCCACCTACTACAGTTGCTACAAAACATGGTCCAAAAAAGATCACAATCATCACCTCTAAATATGAGGTTCTTTGTTCCCCTAGAATTTATCAGACCATGATCTCTGATCTAAACATATGATCCAGGGGGGAGGGAGGGGAAAGCAGCATCCCCAAGCATATCAATTTTTCATGCTTCTCCAGCTGTCATTGACTGAAATGTAAGAACAGGAAAAAAATTTAAAAAAATGAGAGCTAAGATAGTATTCAAACATTCTTCGTTGATCTGCGCCCTGATTTGTCCCTTTGGCTAGAAGCAGTTCATAAATATAAGTAAAGCTGTAATAAAATACAAACAGTATATCTATTTTTTTTTCTTTGCTTCTCTTGCCGATATTGGAGAACAAAGCCTGCTTCTATTTAATAGTCATGATAGATGACATGTTTGCCAAGTACTGTATCTCTGTCTTAGAAAAGACACATTGTCATCTGCAACATGAAAGAAGACCTCTGTATTAGATTTGTTAAATTATTGATTTTCAATAAAGTTTTCAACTGAAACCTTTGTTTCAAGCATATTGCTACACGTATATTTAATACCTTAGTTCCGACACATATGCAGAGTTTACCACCAGTACATCTATAAGGAAACACCCTGTATATGAAAAAGTCATTATACTACATAGTTTCATTTTATCACAAACATGAGTCAGGTACTCAGCTTCTGTAAATCGAAAGAATTCACGTATTCATGTGCAAATCATGGCAAAACATACAATGAAGAAATAAAAACCATCAGTTTGATTAAAGTCTTTTTATTTATAGCTGCAAGCAATTGGGCCTATGTAGTGGGCCACTTATCATACATGAATTAGTAAATTAAAAATATATATATACTGCCTCACTAACCACTCTGTTCAATGGGACCTTCCAGGTATGTGAACTAAAAAGAAAAGTCTTTCAGAATTACATTCATTTTATTCACTGATGCAGTATGACCACTAAATTACTGAATCATAGTTCGACAGTGATGCTACTTTATAGCTCATAAAATACATGCATTTAAGTATTTTCATGAAGAGACGAACATTTCAGCAGTCACGAATTCTATAAATCCCTTCCTTCATTCATCACAAACCTGATGGGAGGAGGATAACCAATGGCACACATTAATGCTAGTATGCAAAGTATAGGCCCAATATCAAATGAGATATAACCGGATAAGTAGTACTTATCCAGCTATCTAGCGGCTGCTGAATATCCAGGTTAACTCAGTTTTTTGGGGTGATTTTCCCACAAATTTCATTTCATTTAATGATCATTTTATTTAGTTTTAAAAAACAAAATAAACATTAACTCCCCCCCCCAAAAAAAAAAAAGAAATAGAATCTCCCAAGGCCTCCCATCTTCACCTGAAAACATGCTAGAGCCAGGATCCTCCCCAGTTCCCTCTTCCCCAGTCCAGGGGGGATCTAATGCCAAGGCCTAGGCTACAGTAGGTTTCCATGACCTTGGCCTAGGCTGCAGTAGGTTGCCGTGACCTCAGCATAGGCCCTAAGCAAGGCCCAGGCTTTGGGGCCTGGCCCTGACATTGGGCCTATACCAAGGCTCGAATCCAGGGCCCAACCTGAAGACCGAGTCCTGTTGCCTGGGCCTTGGCCAAGACCAAGGCCCGAGCCCAGGCATGATGCCAGAGCCAGTGTGGAGACAGGTGCTGATGCTTGGACCTCAGCCCAGATGCAGGCCTGATGCCAGGGCCCAACCCAGAGGCCATGCCTCAATCCCAGGGCCCGGTCCTGAGACCAGACCCAATGTAGATCTGGGCTCAACGTCGTGGCCTGATGCAGATGCCAGGTCCTAATGCCTGGACCTAGGCTAGGACAGGTACTGGGCCCAAACCCAGACCCAACACCAGGACCTGATCCAGAGACCAGAACAAATGTGGAACCAGGCTCAATGCTGGCGCCCGACCCGGATCCCAGGTCCTGATGCCTGAGTTTTGGGCTAGGCCAGGGCTCAAGCCCAAGGCAGATGTTGGGGTCCAGGCCATATACCAAGTCCCGATAACTGGGCCTTGGCTCAGACCCAGGTCCAATGCTGGAACCCAACCTAGAGGCCAAGTCCTGATGCCTAGGCCTCGGCTCAATAACATGCCCAATGGTGCCCAGCCTAGAGTCAGTCCTAACCCAAAGCCCAGATATCAGAGGTCTTTTTCTGACATCTTCTTTCTTTGGTCTTAAAATGACACGTCCGCTCGGAAGGTGCCACTGCATCCTCCCCAGAAGAGGATGCTATTTTAATGTACAGTAGCTAAAATGGTGCTTTCGCTGGGGAGGATGTGTAGAAGTTAATTAACTCTGGTGCCTCCCAAGCAGACAGCTTCATTTCAAGAACAAAGAAAAAAGATGTAGAAGAAGACCACTGAGGCCTGGGCACCAGCCGGGGCCTGACTCTGGGTCAAGGCCTCAGGATCGGGATCTGGTATCTGGGTCAGGCCCTATCATTGAGCCTTGATTAGGGCCAAGGCCCAGACTAGCACCCGATCTCCAGATCAAGCCCCAGCATCAGGCCAGGGTCCAGGCCAAGGCCCAGGCATTGGGTCCTGGTCTCCAGGTTAGGGCCCCATCATCAGTTCTGGATCTGAACCGAAGCCAAGCCATCATGACCTGGCCTCCGGGTCAAGCGCGGTATCAAGCCTGGGTCCAGGTCAAGGCCCAGGTGTCAGGACTCAGTCTCCAGTTTGGCTCCCAGTGTTAAACCTGGGCCCAGGTCGGGGTCCAGGCATCAAGATCCAGCCTTCAGGTCAGGCTCCAGTATTGGGCTTGCCTACAGACCAAGGCCAAGGCATCAGAACCCAGCCTCTGGGTAAAGCCCTTGAGTTGTTCCCTGGCATCAGGGTGAGGCCAGGATGTGGTCATAGATTCAATAAGTCAGTAGGGGGGTCAGATGTAGGCCAGAGCCCATGCTTTGGGTGTCGGCCTATTCCTTAGGCAAGGCCCTAGCTTCAGGCCTAGGTCTAGGCTCAGGCTCAACCAGCAACATTTTTTTATTCTGTTCTCAAAGCAAAATGAAATGTATTCCTTTTTTAAAATGACCTGAAATGAAATAGAAAATTTTATCTCATTTCCTATTTCATTTCTCCCAAATGCCCATTCCTAAAGGTTAGACATGGCTTATTGGGATGCAACCAACATGGATTTAGCAAAGGGAAGCCTTGCCTTATCAATGCATTAGATTTTATTTAATGTGTTAGTAAGCATGTTGATAAGGATGACTTGATTGATATCGCATCTCTGGATTTTCAGAAGACATAAACACAAAATATGCCATACTGGGTCAGACCAAGGGTCCATCAAGCCCAGAATCCTGTTTCCAACAGTGGCCTATCCAAGTCACAAGTACCTGGCAAGTACACAAACATTAAATGTATCCCATGCTATTAATGCCGGCAACAAGCAGTGGCTATTCCCTATTGATTAATAGAAGTTTATAGACTTCTCCTTCAGGAACTTATCCAAACTTTTTTTAAACCAAGCTACACTAACTGCCTTAACCATATCCTCTGGTAATGAATTCCAAAGCTTAATTGATCATTGAATGAAAAAGAAGTTTCTATGATATGATTTAAATGTGCTACGTGCTAACCTCATAGAGTGCCTCCTAGTCCTTGTATTATCTGAAAGAGTAAATAACCACTTCACATCTACCCATTCAGGTCCTTTTATGATTTTATAGAACTCCATCATATCCCCACCTCAGCTGTCTCTTCTCCAAGCTGAACAAACCTAACATCTTTAGCCATTCCTCATAGTGGAGCCGTTCCATGCCCTTTATCATTTTGTTCACCCTTCTCTGTGCTTTCTCCAGTGCAACTATATATTTTTTTTAGATGGGGGCAACCAGAATTGCACATAATATTCAAGGTTCGGTCTCACCATGGAGCGATACATTCTGTTTGCTTTTTTGACTGCCACAGCACACGGAGCCAATGATTTCAATGTAGTATTAACTATGACGCCCATATCTTTTTCCTGTGTGGTAGCTCCTAATATGAAACCTAACATTGTGCAACTACAGCATGGGTTACTTTTCCCTATATGCATCACTTAGCCCTTGTCCACATTATATTTCATCTGTCATATGGACAGCAATCTTCCAGTCTCACAAGGTTCTCCTGCATTTTATCACAAGCCATTTGTGATTTAACTACTCTGAATAATTTAATGTCATCTGCAAATTTGATCACCTCACTTGTCATACCCCTTTCCAGATCATTTAAAAAAGTCCCTCAGGAAATTAAAAAAATGCCCCAGGAAACTAAAAATGTCATGGGATAGTAAACAATGTCCTATTGTGGACAGGTAACTGGGGTTGAAAGACAAGAAAAAGATAGAGATATGCATTCATTTTGAACAAATGAAAAAAAGTAGCAAATGATGTCATTTTTGGTTCGTACAAATTACATGAATCAAAAACAGGCCTCTGACAAATATACACAAAACTTTTCATGCATATTTGTATTCATTCCATAAAATAAAAAAGGGGTGGAACCAGGACTTGGCCTAGTTCTATCCCCGATGCCTGAGAGCTAGACTTAAGATAGATGCTGGGGCCAAGCACAAGGCCAGGCACAGATCGTCAATGCCTAGGCCTGAATCTGACACCAGGCACTGGCCAAGGTCAAATCATGTTGCCAAGGTTCAGGCCTGGATCCCAGTTGACTAGGCCCAGATTTAATGCTGGGGCCCAGCTGAGGTCAGATTCTGGTCACCAAGGCCCAGACCTAGGCCTTGGGCCCTGGGCCCTGGGCCTAGGTCTGGGCTCAGCCAAGGTTGGGTTCTTTTCCAGGCCGAGTCATGGTCATAGAGACCCAGACATGGGTCTAGGCCTAAGCCAAATGCTGGGGCCAAGCTCAAGGTCTAGACCCAGTTGTTAAGGCCAGAACTAGGCCCAGGACTGACACTGAGGGTCAGAAAAGACTGAATCCTCATTACTGAGGCCCAGACCTGCACCAAGGACTGGGCCTAAAGCTGGGATCTGGCCAAGGCTTAATTCTCATCATCAAAGTCTGTGACTAGTCCTAGGCCTAGGCCCAATGCTGGGGCTCAGCCTGAGACCAAGTCCCAGTCACCAAAGCCTAGGCCTAAGCCCAGATCTGATGCAGGAGCCTGACCTAGGTCCTAGACATACAATATTAATGTACAATATTACAGGTGGAAAAAGAAAATAAGACATCACAAGGCC
This sequence comes from Rhinatrema bivittatum, assembly GCF_901001135.1. Classification (NCBI taxonomy): domain Eukaryota; kingdom Metazoa; phylum Chordata; class Amphibia; order Gymnophiona; family Rhinatrematidae; genus Rhinatrema; species Rhinatrema bivittatum. The sequence goes on from NC_042617.1 coordinate 557,575,323, forward strand.
TACTTCCAAATGACATGACCTAGAACTTTCTGAACCTTTGCTTTTATTATTCCTTTTAAACCTTAGCCACCACCCATTTATTCCAGTACATTCCTCTTCTTACCTTATTTATACAGATAGATAGATAGATAGATAGATAGGAAAATGTCTACTGACAAAGCAGTCTATGATCAACACACTATCCAATCATCAGTACTAATGATTGAAATCTGGCCAGCTACACTACAGTGTGATTTTAGAAATCTTGGTTTTAACAAAGAAAATCTATATGTTTACTGATATTTCTTTTGAATGATTTTAGCATCTGATTCCAGTCAAACTAAAATATTTTCTTTTTAAAAAAGAGGGTTTTTAATCACATTCATTTTTCTACTCTTTAGGTGCTTTGTCAATAAAGAATGCAACAATATTTCATTCAAACCCAGCTAAGAAGGCCCAATGTGCTACGACATTACAACAGCCCAGTTACCTGAATGCTAACTGGACAGCTTGTTGACTAATCACCAGACTGTTTGACTTTTTAAGCTATTTCTGACTTGTTTCTCAGGGTTTGGAAGAATTTGATTTGGGCCTGTGTCTCACGACATTCCAAGATATTATTTATGAATACTCCAAGAGATTGCATGTTCATGCACAAGCACCAGTTCTGTGAGAGCTGTGGGTGCTTGAGCATCATCTCTTCTATTTCTCCTCTCCTGTTAGATGCTATGGGTCCAGGAGATGGAAAAAGTAATGACATGGGAAGCAGATCTGATATTGTGAGTTCCCAAGCATCCACAACACCCATGGAGCTGGTGCCCATGTGTCTGTGTACACATTAGATAAAAACTGACAGAAAATACACATATTTTTCATATATTCCTTTATCAATGTGTGTCTGCAAGACTTCTATCTTAAAATCTACTACCACAATGATGTTTGCATGCATAGCGCATACAAGATCAATCTGTCATGCTGGAATGATAACTAGGTGGGGGAAACTGTATATTGCTATTAATAGTAAACAATGTTTGGGTATTTACTGAATCAATACTTTAAAGTTGAGTTCTCATTCCATCATAATGAAACAAAATGGCAGATGACATCACAGTTTGCTTTTTATGCATAATTATCAGTCATGGAAATATGACTGATGTCACCAGCTATGCAGTGCTTGTTTGTTTTTGTAGTGTACAGATGGAAGAAAGCAGTCTGGACTACTATTAGAGAAATAAAAGCCTGAATTTGCCTGTAAAACATCTACTGCAGAACCACTTGACTTGAATTATTACCAGTTTAATAATTAATGTTTGAATCTATTATTTCTTGGCTCTTCTGAAAATTAGATTTCATTACAGCTGGATTGTGAACCTTACTTTCCTTGTTATGTAACATCTGGGATTAAGTCTAGGCAACTATATATAATAAAGCTGTTAAAGGCATCAAGGACTTCTAGAGACATTAAAAGATTAGACTGAAGGTCAAGTGTTCTGATAGCACAGGACGTCTGAGATGTTTTTAACTACCTCATTTGTATTGCTGTCCACATTTCATCCCTCACTGAATATGGACTTTTTTAAAAATAAAAGATAAAATTGTCTCTTATCTCTTCCACTTCCACTTTCTTTCTGCAGCCCTATCTGTCCCCACTGACTGCCCACTCCTCAACCTTCAACTTTCTCACCCTCCCACATTTCTTTTTCTCTCCCATCTTCTTGTTCTTTGTGATTTTGTGTTCACCCCAACAATAGCTTCCCACTCTTCTCAATGGCTACCTTAGTTTGTACTAGTCAATGTGATCAATTACAGCGATTGAAGTAAAGGTCATTCAAGCGATTCCAGTGCTGTCACATCAGTACTGGGCTGTCATAAAGTTGCTTCTTCCCTGTGCATTATAGGAATATTACAGCTATCCATTTGCATATTCTAAGCTTTATATACAAAGATAAACTAAAATGATTTAACACTGTACATGGATTCATTTCAGTCTATATGTTAATTGATCCCCTGCAGGTTCTCTTGTTGAGATGACTTAACTCATAGTCTTTGTATGAGAGAAAACCAGAGAAATGATTAGTGATTCTGTGACCCTAAGAAGGCATGTGAAACTAGTTAAATGAAATAAAAACTGTAAACTGAACTTATAATAGTACAAATTATGCAAACAAAATGCTGATCCTGAGATGATCTTCTACAGCACATCCAGTAACATATTGTAGTGAACCCCACTGGAAATCAGCGCTTGACCCCTAAAATGGCAACAGGAAGATGTACAGTCTGCCTGCAGAAAAATTCCTTCTTCACTGTAGGCAAAAGTAGATCTCTGTACACTATATCATGGGAGAAAACATACTCCCAAGGCTATATAAGTGCCTCTGCTTTGACATCAAACTACTAAGAGAAGCTGATGAGCAGAGAGCGTGCAGAAAAAGTAAAATATTGTAGATGTGTTGAGAATCATGGAAAAAAATAGCTGCTGGGAGACATGAAGAATGGAGAATGCAGGCTAAAAACACTGCAGGCCAGAGTCAAAAAGAATCAAAGAGCAGTAACCAGGAGAGAGAGGTTCATATGGGTATTAGGGGATTCACAATAGGCTGATGGGCACAATAAGATGATCTATAGCAAGTCCTTGCTGAGGAGAATAGATTATATACCTAGAGAGCAGGAGAGAGAAACTGAGGATCCTTGAGATAAAGAGAATTCATCAGAGAGCCCAGTGGAAGAAGCCTAAGGCTTAGAAATCTTGAGAAAGATCACAAAGGGAAAATAAAGTATAATAGGAGGCCATGAACCCATTCCCCATGTGTTAGTGCAATGGCACCTTTCCTTTTATAGCGATTTTGTGAATATATCCTCCATTAAATATCCATTTCTTCTGCCTATGATGGAGGTCTGTATATCACACCAGTATAAACATATGTTATATTCCCTCTTTCTAGATTAACTGTGTGTTAATTTTATTTAACAATACCTCATAAGCTTGCAATTCTGTTGTGCTAATATTATTTTATATATATATATATATATATATATATATATATATATATATATATATATATATATATATATATATATATACACTACAGCTCCTCCTCCTTTCTTTTTGTACCTTGTTCTTCCTGAAGATTGTAGCCTGGTGTAACAATATCTCAGTTGGGTTATCCATGTGACAGCTACTACCCTCTTTTTCATGACTACTTCTAAATCTGGAACTTTATTTGCAATATTAGGACCATTAGTGTACATAGCTATCCAGATGTTTCCATTTTTTCCTATTTCTCTGTAAGTGCTTAGAGATTCACTTTCACTTTCTTTAGGGCTTTGCTCACCCATCCCTGACCATCTTAGTTTAAAGCCCTCCTCAGTAGCTTTGACAGTCTTATCTGGAAGACACTGCACCCTTTGACAGGTGGACAACATCTCTGCTCAGCAGTCCTTGAAACAACATGCCATGGTCCAGGAAACCAAAACGCTCTCATAGACTCCATCCACTCGTCTCCAGAATGTGAGCGTCCTTGCTGGGAGGACTGAAGAGAATATCGCTTGGGCTCCTGTCTACTTCACTCTCTCTCCCAGGCCCATGAACTCACTTTTAATATGCTCAGTGCCTTGCCCCGCAGTCCCTCAGTATCATTTATGCCAATATGGATGAGCAGCATCAGGCAGTAGTCAGTAGGCTTGAGGATTTTTGGCAATCTCTCTGTAATGTCTCAAATTTTGTTTAAAATTTGTTTTAAGTATTCTCCAAGATAGTTTCATGTAGTGTCCCCTAGTCCAGTACTGTTTGAAAGGGTAAAAAAAAAAAAGATTCTGTTTAACATTTTCCACAACTCTCATGATTTTATAAATCTTTATCATATCTTCTTTCACTTGTCTCTTCTCCATGCTAAAGAGCCCTAACCTGTTTAGCCTTTCTTCAAAAGGGAACCCTTCCATGTTTATTATCATTTGTGATGCCCTTCTCTGTACCTTTTGTAGTTTTGCTATATCTTTCTTGAGATGTGGTAACCTGAACAGCACACAGTTTTCAATGTGTGATTGTATCAGTTTTAGTCTCAATTCTTTTTCAAATAATCCCTAACATGGTATTTGCTTTCTTAACTGCTGCTTCACAGTGAGCTGTGGATTTCAAAATATCTGTAATCCGTGGGCTGAATTCCTCAAGTAAGACTCCAAGAGCATTCCTTAATTTCAAGCATTTACAATGCCACATCTCATATACTTTTATATTCTGTTCTAGAATTCCTGTCAGGAGGCAAGATTACTCCCCAAATTCTCAAGAGTTGCTCTAGCAGTCTTTACTATACACGGTAATAAACATGCTGGACTGGTGATATAGTTCTAACATAACTTTTCTGATCATTGATTTTAAATTGTAGTAAATTACAATTTACAAATCCTTATTCAATATAGTCCATTACATGCTCTTCTTTCTATAAATCCATGATTCTGTAAAGATGGTATTGTCTGATCTTTCCATCTCTCATGCCAATTTCAGGGGCAGTTTTGGAGCTTTCTCCCAGAATGGTGGAAGTCATTTATTATTTTTATTTTATATTCCGCTTTTGTTGACCCTTCAAAGAGGATTATATTCAGGTACTGTATCATACTTAAATTGGACTAAATAACATAATTCAAAGATCTATTTTTCATACCTTAATTTGGTTGTCTTGAGTATACTTCCTATTGTTTCTCTAACTTTCTGAGTTCCACTGATGGCACCTCTCAACTTCTCTCCAGAATATCTTGCTACTATTCTCCTTTCCTTTTCCCTTACTCTTCAGGGACATGGGTGGACAACCCAAACTCCTTGGAACTCTTGTGGTTGATGGGGGTCTAAATTCCTCTGAAAAGGGGAATTTACGTGGCAACAAAAATAAAACCAGTCTCCAAAAATCCAAACCAAAATAAGGAAGCACAGATAAAACTTATTTCAAAACAACTTTTACAAACATAGCAAAGCAAGTATTAATGAAAAGATAAGAAGAATTCCTTCTCTACTCTGGTTAAACCAAAACCTTAACCCCTAAAACCAATAGCTCTATGTACAACTTCAAACTCGGGATTTTTTTTATTTTATGGCATTTTTTACCCTATTTAAACTATGTTAAAGGTATGTTTGTACCCCCGCCCTGAATGTAGGAAGGACGGGTAACAAATATTTTAAAATAAAAAATAAAATATGCCTCTAAAAAAGTTGGGTTGTCTGTAGAAATCCATGAGACTGTCAGTAGCTAAGCTTTTTTGGGAGCTGGCAGCTCTGTCTGAAACAGAATTTCAATTATCATTTAAACATGCTTTACATTCCATCCTTATGCAATGCTCCAAGGTACGTTATATTGAATGCAGTTCTTGTACTCTGTGCGCTAAATAAAACTCTATAATAGAACTCTTTTAAAGAAGAGTACTACAACCTTCTGTAATAATCTGTGCTACAGACTAGAACATTAACGTTGGTTTGTTGACACAGATTGACCATACTGTGGGGATGATGTAGTAAAGATTCTGTTTAACATTTTCCACAACTCTCATGATTTTTAGTACCACACTCCCCACCCAGGCAGCCTCAGCGCCGACAGCGCAGCAAAACTCACAGAGAGAAAAAAATAGAAAAAACGCTGCTAGGACTCAAAAACCGCGCGAGAACCGAAGCCCCGCCCGGCGACCCAAGCCTCCAATCGGAGCCAGCCCAGAGGGGCTTTAAATCCTCTTCAGCCCGGCGCCATCTCCTTTTCAGCGCCGCTGCCACCGTCGGGGAAAACCTGCGCGATCGGCGCCGAGCCCCGCCGGGGGAAGGTTAGTACCACACTCCCCACCCAGGCAGCCTCAGCGCCGACAGCGCAGCAAAACTCACAGAGAGAAAAAAATAGGAAAAACGCTGCTAGGACTCAAAAACCGCGCCGAGAACCGAAGCCCCGCCCGGCGACCCAAGCCTCCAATCGGAGCCAGCCCAGAGGGGCTTTAAATCCTCTTCAGCCCGGCGCCATCTCCTTTTCAGCGCCGCTGCCACCGTCGGGGAAAACCTGCGCGATCGGCGCCGAGCCCCGCCGGGGGAAGGTTAGTACCACACTCCCCACCCAGGCAGCCTCAGCGCCGACAGCGCAGCAAAACTCACAGAGAGAAAAAAATAGAAAAAACGCTGCTAGGACTCAAAAACCGCGCCGAGAACCGAAGCCCCGCCCGGCGACCCAAGCCTCCAATCGGAGCCAGCCCAGAGGGGCTTTAAATCCTCTTCAGCCCGGCGCCGCGCACCGAGCGTCGCGCGCCGAAGGAGCAAGACAAAGGGGCCTGCCCCTTTGTCTCGCCCCTTCGGCTCTGCCCCGAAGGAGCCTCTTTTCAACCCCTCGATCTGCAGTCCCGGTTCCCACAACTCAATGTCTCTTCAACAGCCTTCCTGGTCAGCTCCTTCCTCATAACAGCGTCACCAACCATTATTTGAGCACAAACGTCTCAAGACAGCGACATTAACCTTCAATCCCTACCTTCCCACAAATATCTCACCAAGCCGTTCCCCAGACAGATGCGCCCATGATTCCAACTACAGACCTGCGCAACTCCAGATACCAACTCTGGACCTCCAGAGCAAAATCACTCCAGATTCACACTGAGAACCAGAGTTGCCAGCTGATACTACAGATGAACTCACATAACTATAAAAGGGAACACTCTTCAAAATTCAACTGCCCAGCTTTCGCCCAGCATTCGTCTGACTGCACTCGCCCAGCATTCGTCTGACTGCATTCACCTGACTGCATTCGCCCAGCATTCGCCTGACTGCATTCGCCCAGCATTCGTCTGACTGCATTCGCCCAGCATTCACCTGACTGCATTCGCCCAGCATTCACCTGACTGCATTCGCCTGACTGCATTCGCCCAGCTTTCGTCTGACTGCATTCGCCTGACAGCATTCGTCTGACTGCAATTGCCTGACAGCATTCGCCCAGCATTCGTCTGACTGCATTCGCCCAGCATTCGTCTGACTGCATTCGCCTGACTGCATTCGCCCAGTCTGACTCGTCTGACTGCATTCGCCCAGTCTGACTGCATTCGCCCAGCATTCGTCTGACTGCAGCGTCTCATCTCTAAGTAAATATGAGACTCAACTCAATCCCAATAATATATAAAATCAGGAGATTCACACCAAACAAACAAACCGCCCCTTATGAACCACAAACTCGACAAAAAAGGCTCTTACCAATCATGATTTCCCCGCTAAACCAACTCCTAGGCCTCACGCTTTTCTCTGTTACCCTTTTGAATGCTCAATCTCTCTCAAAAAAAACTCACCTACTAAGTGACTATCTGGAGGAGGAAAAACCAGATCTATGTGCCATCACTGAATCATGGCTAAAACTAGAGGATGCAGCCCTGATCAATCAACTTCCTCTCCAAACATACGACATCTTTTCCATCCCTAGACCTAAGAAAAGAGGAGGTGGTTTGTTATTAGCATCAAAAAAATTTATAGGATTATCTCTGCTCACATCTATTGCCACTTCTAATATTGAATTTGCTGTCTTCAAATCATCTCACCTACAAATAGGCCTCATCTACGCTCCTCCAGGCCGCCTTGACTCCGACCCTTCCCCTTTAATAGAATATATAGCTCGTCACATCAACACGGACTCTCCAGCCATACTACTTGGAGATTTCAACCTTCACGTAGATGCTAACCCTCGTTCCTCCAATTGTGAAACTTTTATCAACACTCTCAATTCCATGGGATTTCATCAACTAATAAACAAATCAACTCATAAAGCTGGCCATACCCTAGACCTAATCTTTATAAATAAAGGTCTCTCCCTATCAGCCCCAGTAGTTTGCTTGCCAATCCCATGGTCTGATCACAAGCTAATCCGCTCAGCCTTAGCAACCCACCTCCCAAGCACTACTACCTCATTAAAAACCTCGATTCAATTCAGAAAACTATGCAATCAGGAAACCCTTATCACACATCTATTGGAAGAACTAAAACACATAAACATCTCGGACGCTGACTCAGCCCTCTCATCCTGGTCCTCTATAACCAAAAAAGTTGCAGATCAGACATGCCCTCTTATCTCCAAAACCATCAACTCTAACAAAGAAAAGAAAAAGCCGTGGTATACCCCCGAACTTAGACATTTAAAGCGGGAACTTAGAAATAAAGAACTCATCTGGAGAAAAAATCCGACTTTGGAAAACAACTCAGCCTTCAAAACCATCATGCACCAATACAGGATCGCTATCCTACAGAAAAAAAAAAGATTTCCACTCTCGAAAAATCCACCACTTCATCTATGATCCTAAAGCTCTTTTCTCCCTGGTCTCATCCCTCACTAAACCACCCACATTCATCATTCCAGATGAAAAATCTGCAAGCAAAGCCGAAGAACTCGCTATCTTCTTCAAAGAGAAAGTATATAACCTACTTAAACCACTCCTGGATCAGAAAAAAAACTTCCCCCCAACCTCCTCTCTCAACTTCCAATCCTCTTCAAATTTCAAGCCTTGAAGCCTTTGAGCCAGCATCCACTATTGAGATTGAAAATATCCTAAAAAAACTTAAACCTGCATCCCACCCGCTTGATTCGATTCCTGCTAATATGCTCATTGCTGGCGCCAAAGCTATTTCTAAGCCCATTGCTCAAATCATTAATGCCTCCCTCACACAGGGCTTAGTGCCAACCCCACTCAAACTCGCTATACTAAAACCCCTCCTAAAAAAGCCCAACCTCTCTCCGGAAAATCCAGCCAACTTTCGGCCTATAGCCAATCTCTCATTTATAGCTAAAATCCTAGAAAGATTAGTCAACCATCAACTCTGCGAATTTCTGGACGATAACAACATTCTCGCCACAACACAATTTGGATTCCGCAAATCCCGAAGCACTGAATCCCTTCTCATTTCTCTAACCGACAATATTCTCTTAAACCAAGAGAAAAAACACCCTTGCCTATTGATTCTCCTTGACCTCTCAGCGGCGTTTGACACGGTCAACCACAAGATCCTCTTAGACCGTCTAGCAGAGATTGGTATCAAAAACACAGCACTCAACTGGTTTAAATCCTTCCTACAAGACAGGTTCTATAAAGTTAAGATAATCAACTATGAATCTCAACCGATCAGTTCTAACCTTGGCGTCCCTCAAGGATCATCTTTATCCCCGACCTTATTCAACATTTACCTGCTCCCACTCTGTAACCTACTTTCTAAGCTTAATCTAACCTACTACCTTTATGCGGACGATGTCCAAATACTTATTCCTATCACCAAATCCTTGCAAGAAACACTTCACTTTTGGAATTCATGCTTCCTCTCCATATCCAATCTCCTTGCTGATCTATGTCTAGTACTGAATACCAACAAAACAGAATACCTCCTAATCACCCAAGAAGGCAACTACCAACTCTCCAACACTCGCTCGTCGGCACCACCTCCTCTTTCTACTCTCTCTACTCAGGTTAGAAACCTAGGAGTTACCATGGATAACCTACTGAATTTCAAAAGTTTTATCAGTAACACAGTGAAAGAATGCTTCTTCAAACTCCAGGTTCTAAAAAGACTCAGACCTTTATTGCACCCCCATGATTTCAGATCAGTTCTGCAAGCAATCATATTTTCTAAAATTGATTACTGCAACTCCCTTTTACTTGGACTCCCTGATATCTCCCTGAAACCGCTACAAATGCTCCAAAATGCCACTGCCAGGATCTTAACTAAAGCAAAAAAAAGGGACCACATAACACCAATATTAAAAAATCTCCATTGGCTCCCTATAAAACACAGAATCACCTACAAAACCCTTTCATCCATTCATAAATCCATTTACAAAGCCTCATACCTAGATCTCAGGATCCCATTCCAGCTACATACTTCCTCCCGTCCACTGAGAACTGCGCAAAAAGGCTCTCTGAAAATCCCTCCACTTAAGATTTCGTCAAACAAAAGAGCCTTCTCCACTGCAGGTCCGATCCACTGGAACTCTCTACCATCGGATCTTAGGCTTGAACAATGCCCCCTCACTTTTAAAAAAAGACTTAAAACTTGGCTTTTCTCTCAAGCCTACGATTGAGTATATCCACAAATCCCTCCTCCAGGTCTATGCCATATAATACCTCTTAGCTCAACAACTAAAGAATTAATTTTCCAATCCATCTAGTCTATTTTGCAGATATCTTATTCATACTGATTCTTTTAAATCGCCTGTATATAACATGTCTATTACTACTGTTGTTTTTAATGTTATTTGTTATTAGTATTTATTCAATTTTCTCCAAGTTCATTTTCCTGTTCCATGTAAGACTCGCATGTTAAGTCACTCCAATGTTATATGTAAACCGAAATGATTAGCAACATTGTTGCTAGAATTTCGGTATATAAAAAATGTTAAATAAATAATAAATAAAATAAAGAGAAAAATACAAGGGCTAATTGTTGCCAGTATGTTTACAGGTGACTTTTTGTGATTAACATTCCTCCCAAGGTTTAATCTTGGAATATGTGAATGACTGTAGTTATCCCTGCACAGAAGCTCTTGTTTATTTGCCTTCTAAACATTGATTTATCATTCTCTGGCACCAGCTCTCATTGAAATGGTAGATGGAATGTGAAAATAAATATGTCTTCATTCTTTGTTGGTGGAGGGGAGTTTCTAAGTTTAAAAAAAAACAACCCAACTTGATAAAGATGGAATTGAAAGGAGTAAGATGAGAAGACAGTTTTCTCTTACAAACCATTTAGATCTACCGAAGGAATATTCTATGTCTTTCAAGATCATGGCTAATGTGCTGCATCACAATTTGTCCACTGTAACCAAAGTCTTGTAAGAAATATGAAATACACTGAAAATCATGTCTTGTGTGACAGAAAATCTATCTAGTGTATTTATGAATGTAGCTGCATTAAGTTGGAAAGGTATCAAAACAACAGTAGCACCTCTCTCCCATTTTATCAAGAATTTTCATTGCACTTCCCATTCCACATAATAACAGTAATATATGAATATAGAAATATATACAGTAATATAATCGCTAATATAAAATGCTTAGCTTGTCATGTTGTCTCTTTATCTAGCATACTCAGTTTCCATATGAAACAAACATAAACAAGTTGAAATTTATGGTAATAGGATTCAGTTTTGCTGGCGGAAGCTAAGATACCAACCTTCCAGGGTCATTTATCAAAAAGCTTTGGGCCGTTATCACATGCAATAATGCCCTCATGCACGCGATAACTATTGCATCATGACAATAAAATGTAAATGAGGGAAAGGGGAGGGGTTAGGGTGGTTTGGGCGGGGTTTACAAAATGTTGGGCCTGGTTGTGCTGCAGACGATATTGTTTAACACATTATTGCCAGTAGTAGCGCTGAAAATAACTACATGTTATGCAGGGGCGCTATGGGGGCAATAGTGCCAAACGCAGCATGTGAAAACCCACCACCACGATGCGGCCGGCTCCACACTATCACCCCACTCCTTTTGTTTTCACTACTCATCATTCTGTTATAATTAATAGCAGAATGATGAATCCCAGGGTCAATTCTTTAAAAATAATTATTGCAGCAGTGATCTACAGAAACAACATTTGCTGAAGCAGTTTCAACATTCCCTAAAGATTATTTAACATAAAAAAAAATAAGGATATTGATCAATCAGATTTTGGGCCTTATTAAAGAAGAACTAAGGGGGTTATTTTCCAACTCGCATTATGGACTTTTCGCATGTGTTAAGGTGACAAAACATGCGAAAAACACCAAAACATGCAAAAAGCACCATAACGCATGGTGCAATGCTAATTTTTAAAAGAGGAGGAGTTGGGGCGGGATTTTTGGAAAAGTGGGCTGGCATCACGAAGCCATATTGCACAGTTTTAACACCAAAAATAATTACACTTTTTCATTGGCATTAAGCTGTGCGATATGCCCATAACGCAAATTGTGTTTTGGGCTGGCAAAGGGCCGTGAGATGATGAGGGGGGGAGAGGGAGAGAAAGAATGAAAAAGAGAACGAGAAAGAGAAAGCAAGAGAGAGCCTCTGGTGGTGGCACCATAGTAAGCAGCTATTTATGCTACTATTGAAGGCCCACCTAGTAACTCAAGGTGAGGTTCAGATAGTAGTGTAGGGGTTAGGGACCACTTTGACATGCAGAGTGAGACGTACGAACAGAACAGTGCTCTCTTGTGAAGATTTGATGTCCTTCGGAGTGAGGAAACTCATACAAAGATGAGATTTGTACAATGTTCTCTCAACCTAGCTTGATGTTTCCTCACTCCGAAGGACATCAAATCTTCACAAGAGTGTACTGTTCTGTTCGTACATCTTACTCTACATGCTTATTTGTTTCCCCAGCCCATAGAAGTCGGGGCCCTCATTGGTTGCTATTTTAATCCAATTCCCCTTTTCCCCTGCTGTTGAAGCAGAAAGCAATGATGGAGTTGCATCAACAGTCTGAAGACTTATTGGTAAGGGTAGTAACCACCACACCAGCAAGTTACCCACATGCACTAATTTCTTAATTTCCATTCTGTAATCTTTAGGGACCCGTGGTCCTACTTGGGGCACAGGCAGAGACACAATCTTCACCATTAATACAGAGAATAATCAGTTACCAAACAATATTTTATTTTTATGGAATAAGTCCTCTGGGGAGGAGACCCCTTGAGGTTGCTACTACATTAGTGACTATTTATGATATAGAATTCTTAGCAAAATAGTAGCCTACTTTCCAGTGGTTATGGAGTTTGGCTTCTTAGGAGTACTTCATAAATAAATTTAAAAAAACAGGTACATCCCATCTAGGTCTTATTTTTATTTATTTATAATGAATTAAGGGTCAAAGTGGTAGAGTGTGTATCCAAAGAGACCATCGCTTAAACTCAACAGAGGTTCTTAGTTATCTATGTAATTACTGACAATAGAATCTTTTAGAGGAATGGAAATTTTATTGGCTACATAGAGATCAAGCTTTATCCCAGTTACACTGATTTGCAATTTGTCACTAACAGCTGCTGTACCAGGGGACTGGAAAGTAGTCGATGTGACTCCAATTCTTTAAGAAGGGCTCCATGAGGAGAACTGGGAAATTATGTATTTGTAAGCCTGTTATCATTAATGGGTAAGAGGGTGGAGACATTTATCAAGAACAACATTGTTAAACACATAAAATGAAATGGTATAATTAAGAATAACCAATATGGATTTAGGGAGCACAAGCCATGTCTCACAAATATATTAGAATTCTTTGAAATTGTACTAGACACATGAATGCTGGTGAATCAGTCGACATTATATTTGGACTTTAAAATGGCATTTCACAAAGTATAAGGTAATCACCACAAAAATTAGTGGAATAAAGCAGTTAGGATACCGCCCTCAGCCAGTCCCCTACCTTCCTTGAACAAGGCTGCCGCCACCGTCCCTCACGGCAGACTGAGCCACAGCGTTCTTGGCTCCCCTGCGGTCCTATTGCCACTGCCGGGAGTCCCTTCATCGTGGCATGGAGCCGCTGCTGCTGCCTGCTCTCTCTCTTTGAGGCAGGGCTGCGGCCGTCGCCGCCACTGTCTATCAGGCCTCCCACGCGGCCTGGATGCTGCTGCAGACTCCTGCCTCCCCGGAATTCCCACAGGTGTGGGCGCATGCCTCTCCTGCATATTTAAAGTGCCAGCGGCAGGAAAAGCCCCGCGGCCCTTTTATAGGGTTGTTCCTGGATCGGCCCAATAAAAGGGCCCTGCTTCTGTTCCTCAGGGCCTTCAAATCCAGCCTTCACAGTGTCTGTGGTCTTCTTCCTGATCCAGGTCCTCTGTGGTCTTCCTGTGCCTTGATGGATCTTCGTTCCATGTTCTTCGTGTTCCTGAACTTCGTCATCCTGTTGTTCCTGGTCTCTTCCCTCGTCGCCTGTTCCATGTTCCTGATGTTCCAGATGTCTGGTTCTCTTGATGTCCAGATGTTCTGTGTCCAGATGACGTCATGTCCCATGTTCTGAGGTGCCATGTTCCATATTCCTGATGTCCGATGTTTCTGCCCTGACTCCGTCCATCTCATCTTCAGCTCTTCGACCAGTTCCCAAGTTCCTTGACTGTCCACCTCTCCTGGCGTGCCACCGTCGTGATCCATGACCAGCCCATAGGGGGTCTGATTAGGGCGCCTTGTGGTACAAGGCCTTTTTCTCATCTGTAGCTCAAGCCTCCGGCAGACTCCTGTTTGTAATGCCTTGCTTCTGAGAATCCTGACTCTTGAATCCTGTCCCAGTCTTCGGAGTTTCTTGGGCCTGCTTCCGTCCATGCCTAAGTTTCTGCCAGAACCAGCTCCACTTCAGCATGGTCCACGACCTGCTACAGGCGGCTGTGCAGGCCTCGCCTGCATCTTCATGATGTTCTGGCTTAAGAACATAAGAACATGCATACTGGGTCAGACCAAGGGTCCATCAAGTCCAGCAGTCTCTTTCCAACAGTGGCCAATCCAGGCCATAAGAACCTGATAAGTACCCAAAAACTAAGTCTATTCCATGTCACTGTTGCTAATAATAGCAGTAGCTATTTTCTAAGTCAACCTAATTAATAGCAGGTAATGGACTTCTCCTCCAAGAACTTATTAGAGATGTGAATCGTGTGATCGATCGTCTTAACGATCGATTTCGGCTGGGGGGGGAGGGAATCGGATCGTCGCGGTTTTGTTTTTGTAAATATCATGTAAATCATAAATCGGGGGAGAGCGGGAAAACCGGCAAACTAAAACATCCCTAAAACCCACCCCGACCCTTTAAAATAAATCCCCCACCCTCCCGAACCCCCCCAAAATGCCTTAAATTACCTGGGGTCCAGAGCGGGGGTCCCGGTGTGATCTTTTACTCTCGGGCCTGCGGTGCATTGTAGAAATGGCGCCGGCGCTACCTTTGCCCTGTCATATGACAGGTCAAAGGTAGCGCCGGCGCCATTTTGTTTTTTGTCCCCCGACGTCAGGAGCGTAGGAGATCGCTCCTGGACCCCCGCTGGACCCCCAGGGACTTTTGGCCAGCTTGGGGGGGCCTCCTGACCCCCACAAGACTTGCCAAAAGTCCAGCGGGTGTCCGGAACGACCTCCTGCAGTCGAATCGTGTTGCCGTATAGCCGGCGCCATTTTGCGCAAAATGGCGCCGGCCATACGGCAAAACCTCACCTCTTGCGATGTGTCTTGGGGCTCCTCCCTGAGCCACGCCATGATCCAAGAGCTCACATCCTCGCTTGAGATGGGACCGTGCCTCCGCGCTCCTAACAGGGCCTGAAGGCCGCACTCCTAACAAGCGTAAAACACACAAATTCCAAAAAACATGTGTTGCAAAAATTGAAGGGTCTGCAAATTTTATAAAATAAGAGGTATGTAAATATTTATTAAAGAAGAAAAAAAATATATGAATCCAAGTCACTGAGTGTATAACATTGAATAAGTTTAGAATACAGATCTGTCCCCTTATACGGGACAGTGTTTCGCAAAACGCTGTATCGGGAGGAACAAATGAGAATACCTCTGGAAGAAATCAAATAAATGGCATACCTTGTGGTTTGCATTTGTAACCTTCAACATGGATTGTTAGAGTTAATTGTCTTTTATTTGATTTGTTGTATTTTATATGAGAAGGATGGGTATGGGAATATAAGGGTGCTTTGAAGTGTTTAGTAGCATTTGTTTATTGTTTTATATTATTATAATGGTTGTTTTGAGAATGTTGTTTATTCTGTATTATGTTGCTGTAATCTGCCCAGAACAGAAATTGGTAAATGGGCATGATAGAAATTTCTATACTTAAATAAATAATTAAATAGTCACAAACACAAACTTTGCCCTCAAGCAAGCAAGACTCAATTAAGTGTGCACACCTACACAAGCATATAGAGACTGTATTACAGAATTAAAGAGGAAAGAAAATAGAGGTTCAGAGACACAAATACAGAGTATGAATACAGAAAATGTATAGGAAAGAAAGAAGAAACAAACACCATAAAACAGACACAGAAACAGAGAGAAGTAGGAAAGAAACAAGCTTACCAGAAATCAACTAGAGAGTTCTAAGGGAGTCAACACCTGTAAAAGGAAAAAACATATAAGAATCCATTCTAACAAAATATATCACAGTTGAAATAACTAAAATTAATTAAGATTGATTACTATTAGCAGTTATACTTATCTGATACATGGCCATAAGTCATGTAGGAACAGATTCCTGAGTTCTGTAGCTATAAAGAAAGTCAAAGGAAAGTAATTTGTTTGATATTTGAATGCAATTATCTTGTTTAAGAAAAGTAATTGAATGTTTGCAGAAGGCTAATGATTAAATTATTAAGGTAGTAATTTAAAACTGTTGCAAAGATTACATGAGCTCATTGAAAAGTTTTAAGCAAGCTTTAATAATTCCTTTGCTGGAAAATAACCATTTTCTCTGCCAGCTTAGCGTTTACTTAAAATAAAGTATTATTCCTTTTGGTACGGCAGCAAGGCTGAGCGACAGAAAGGCCACCAAGGTGCAGCATGAGGGTGATGGCAGTAAGGAAGACCACCAATTTGAGGAATTATGGGCATGGCAGCTAGACAGAATGACAGCAAGGCACACAAGATGTAGCATCAGAGGTATAGCAGTAAGACAGGGTGGCAGCAAGTCCTTCAAGGTGGTACTTCAGGGACATGGCAGTTATGTAGAGTGGTAGCAAAACCCCAATGTCATGGGCTTGAGAGTGGACTCTGAAGTAGCTGATGGTCAAGGCCAAGACCCTGGAATGGAACTGAGAAGCAGAAACATGGTCAAACAGACAGGGTCAATTCAGGTGGAGTTCAATCAAGATCGAGAGGCAGGCCAAACAGTGTCAAAAGGCAAACAAATGTCGGGTCAGGTAGCAGCTGGGGTCTCAAGAGAAGTCAGAAACAGGAACAGCAACAAAACGGAACTCAAGGATCCAGCCCATTGCTCAGGCATCTGCTCAGAGGACTGAGCTTCCTTTTATATCAAAGCAGTGATGATGTCATCAGGGCATACCATAGGAAATCCTGGATGCTGGGCCTATAAAGCTGCTGAGTAGGAGTGGGCCATTAGTCAGAGTAGCCAGAAGTAGCAGAACAGGACATCAGGGACCTTGCTGGACTCAGGCACTTGAGGTACAGGATGCCATTGACAGTGCAGTACCTCATAGTTGACAGCATTTTACAATACTCCTCTCCTAAGCACATTCCCCCCCCCCCCCCCAGCCATCTCTTTTCCAAGCTGAGCAGCCCTAACCTCTTTAGCCTTTCTTCATAGGGAAGCCGTTCCATGCCTTTATCATTTTGTTCACGCTTTGCTGTACCTTCCACAGTGGAATTATATTTTTTTGAGATGCAGCAACCAGAATTTCACACAGTATTCAAGAAGTGGTCTCACCATGGCATGAAACAGAGGCATTATGACATTCTCTGTTTTATTCACCTTTCCCTTCCTAATAATTCCTAACATTCTGTTTGCTTTTTTGACAGCCACAGCACACTGAGCCAATGATTTCAATGTATTATCTACTATGATGTCTAGATTTTTTTTCCTGAGTGATAATTCCTACTATGGAACCTAACATTGTGTAACATATAGCATGGGTTATTTTTCCCTATATACATCACCTTGTACTTCTCCACATAAAATTTCACCACTATTTGGATGCCCAATCTTCTAAGGTCCTCCTGCAATTTATCACAATCCACTTGTGATTTAACTACTCTAAATAATTGTGTATCATCTCCAAATTTGATCACCTCACTCATTGCACCCCTTTCCAGATCATTTATAAATATATTAAAAAGTATCAGTCCAAGTCCCTGAGGCACTCCACTGTTTATCTTTTTCCACTGAGATAACTGACCATTTAATCCTACTCTCTATTTCCTGTCTTTTTTTTTCACTTTATATTTATTACATTTTTTACAATTACATGGAATCCACTTTGCAGAGAAACAAAAGAGATTACAATAGGAAAATCATGAAAATAGAAATGTATCACTTGAAGAATACCAAATCTCCATTCTAGACCACAAAAGGAAAAGAGAAGAGTTAATTATGAGGAGATAAAAAGAAACATTAGAAACAGCAATTATCATGACACCCTGCTTCTAATACATATGAGGTCTAACCTTCCCCTAACAGGTTTCCTGAAGTCCAACTAATTGTCTAGAATCTAAAAATGTTCAACGTTGTTCTAATACAAAAACAGCCCTATTTTTTTTACCATGCATTTACAAGGATACTGTTGAGAATGGGGGTGTTTTAGTGTGCCCTTGGGCCTCAGCCCGACCCCATACGGATCCAGGACCGAACCGAGGGTTGACGGCGTGTTCCAGCACGGTGGGACTATGGTCTTACCCTCTGCCAGGACTGCAAGCTCCCAGCGCCAACAACAAGATGATGTTGGTTGGAGAATGGTCCTCCAACCGTTCTGAGCCCTTTCGGACCTGCCGCTTGGATCGGCATGGAGCAGCAGGCCGGCCTGAGGATGAGGGCAGATGGAGACCTTGACACGAAGAAATGACACTAAGGTTGATGCGATGGCATCACCGATGAGGGTTGATGTGAAGACATGACACTAAGGCTATTGAAGACATGACACCAGGGCTGTCGAAGACATGACACCAGGGCTAATGCAACGGCATCAGAGGCGAGACGAAGAACTTGACAAAGTCCAGATGAGACAAGAAGCTGGGCAGGAGGACATCGGCACTGTCTCTCGGGGTGCCCTACTCAGTCCACCTTCACGGGCGGACCCAATGGGCTGGTCGCGGACCACCCTGTCCTACTACACGCCCTACACAGCCCAAGGAGGCTGGTCAGGGACCACGAGGAGAGCGGGACGAGTGCAGGGAAGAATCCAGCTGAGGCAGAACTTCGACGACGGAGCCATATGTCATCCTGAGCTCCACAAAGGCTGGCAGGACAAGACGGCTCAGGAGCACAGGACACCAGTCCACTGCTGGCATCTCCCATGATGAAGCTGCGTCACCCGGAAATCCACGGCCAGCAGAACAGAAGGCTCCGGAGCAAGCACAAACACCAAGGAGGGCTAGAACACCAGGAAGGCTGAGACATCAGGAGATGAGACACCAAGACACCTGGACGGGGACCTCAGGCAATGAAGACATGGCATGACGAGGAAACAAGACGAGACAAGGAGCTCCACGAAGAAGACAGAAGACCTGATGGAGCTCTGGCAGGCAGGAGCCTCCAGAGTGAAGTAACTCCGATGCAAGGCAAGGCACAATGACAAGACCAGCCTTTTTATAGGGCTGTAGCAGGAAGTAGTCCATACGTAGGGCCCAGGGCATATCCGGCCGTGGGCCCTTTAAATATAGAAGAGAGGCGCGGCCGCACACCTAGAGGAACAGGAAGCTGGCTGTGAGGACCATGGACAGCAGTCCTGCACTGACGAAGCATCAGAGGCAGCAGGGCTGGGCCTGAACGCAGGCCCCGATGATGGCAGTGGCTCCAGCCACTGCAGGAGGCCCCAGGGGCGGCTCCAGCCACCAATTAATCCCGGGGATGCGGCCTCCTGCCGCAAAGAAGATGACGACATTGGCAGCAGCTTCCAGCCACGAAGAAAGGCAGAAAAGTCCGCAGCTCCTGCCGTGGTGAAGCAGGGCACCAGGGGTGGCCTCCGGGCCACAAGGAGAAAGCAAAGTCCACGGCTCTGGCCACGTGGGGGGCCCCACATTGGCGGCATCGTGCCGCGAAGGAAGAAGCAACAAAAGGTGAGAAGGGCCTGCTCGCAGGGGTTAGCTCCATGGGCAGGGTTCCTAATAGATACCTCAATAGAAAGGAGGCCTCCAAAGCCCTAACTTCCTGGTGGAGAGCTGAGAAGCCTTTTCTTCTTTCCTGAATAATCCTCACCATATCAGGGAATATCCTAACTGTCTGGCAAAAAAAGAAAACATTCAAATTCTTAAAGTAATATCACATTATATTGCTAAGCTCATATTCATAAATAAAGGAGACTAATAATGTTGCTCCATCAACAATTTTATGAGTAGAAGATTCCAATATAGCTGTAATATTTTTTAAATTCAATGAAGAGTGAGCAGCACAGTGCAAAATATGCCCTTCATTTTTGTTAATCCCACCCAAACCCCTCCCTAATCCCACCCCTATGAAAAATTTGCATTTGCTATTGCTATTGCATATTACTATTGCTTGCATTATCACGGGCATTAATGCCATAATACATTTTGATGAATGACTCTATAAGATAAGAACCAGGAAAATATGTGTTCTTGTGTGATAACGTTCAGTGTTTACACTGTCTGGAGCTATGGAGTACCAGGATTCCTAACAAAACACAGCCGAGGCATAAATCTTTTTAAAGTTGTGAGTTCTAATTATACCAGCTGAACTTGCAAAACCTGAATTAGAGTCAGAAAATGTGAATATAAGGAAATGGCAATTGAGTGTCTTTAGATGTCAGAGAGAGTGCCATTTGCCATCTCATGTGTGTGTGTGTGGGGGGGGGGGGGGGGGGGGTCTTCAGGCCTGCTTGTGTCCCTTGATCTCTTTACAGATACATTGACTCACACAGGAGGACTGTGAGGAGGCTATCTCTTATCTCTTTCTCTTTA
This sequence comes from Rhinatrema bivittatum, assembly GCF_901001135.1. Lineage (NCBI taxonomy): Eukaryota > Metazoa > Chordata > Amphibia > Gymnophiona > Rhinatrematidae > Rhinatrema > Rhinatrema bivittatum. The sequence continues at coordinate 557,595,879 of NC_042617.1, forward strand.
CCTTCTTCTCTTCTTTGAATATATCTTAATCTTTTTCTTTTATTATTGTGATGCTGTTTGCCTTTATTGATTATTCATTGTGATATTATTTATCTTTGCTGATTATTTTACCATATTTTACCATATTTAGTAAACTGAGTTTTTGCTTTTACAAATCTATGTTGTGTGTTCTATGACGTAAATTACCACCATTCAGGCCACTACTTGAACTTCACTCTCCTAGTCAACAATTCACCTTCCTTAATAAATGCAACATTAAATAATTTTAGCTGTTTAACTTCATCTTCCAGAATAGTGATCTTCCCAGTTTGATCTTGAAATTGTCTAGAGGTATCTTGAGGTAGTTTCCAGTCTAATAGAAATATCATTTACCTTCGCTGAACAGGCTGTGAAAGAGGCAGTGAAATTGGTCATTAGATCCTATAAGGTTCAAGTATAAATATTGCTGGTTTAAAAGGCAAAGCAAAGAGCAGGGCAGTCCCCAGATCTATGGAAGACATAGCAGCTCCTACAGACAGAGAAGGACACCTCCACAGTACCCAGCTAAGTAGATAGTGCAACAAACTAGGTCTAGAGTACAATGTGCAAATCTCATTTGTGTACCTTTCCTCTTACCAAATCACATCAAATTTTCACTGGTGTGCACTGTGATGTTCATACCTTTGACTGTACATATAAAACTGCCCCCCAAACCTAGACCACCACCAAAACCTTACCTCAAGTTACTAGTTGCCCCTCAGGTTACTAGTTTCTCCTCCTACAGTGGTATAAATAGTTTACTTATATGAGAGCCTTATAAAGAATCTGTCTGTGTGTGCGTGTGTGTGTGTGTGTGTGTGTCTCTCTCTCTCTCTCTCTCACCAGGAGCAGCCCAAACCATGGAAAAGCCTGCCTGGACACATCTCAGCTTGTGATGTCAAAATAATATCACAGGTGTGATAAATATAACATGCATTGCAGTAAAATAACATGTATTGCAGTAACTCAAAAATTACCCTAACTATACCCCCTTTTTTTTTTTTTTTTTTTTTTAATCACAGGAGCTATTCATGCAAAATTTATAGCAAAATGATGAATCTAGGTCTTTGACAGGATATTTTGCTGCATGCAGCTGAATATTCATGGATAAATAGCTATTTAGCCAGTTAAGTCTTATTCATCTAAGCTTAGCCTACTATAGAGCAGGTCTAACTTAGTACCTAATTCACTAAGGGTTTTTCCCATAGATACAAAATGGGAGAAAAACCTTAAAGAATTTGTCCCTTAGACAGATAAGTTATCTGATTAAGTGGTGCCGCCCTATTATGCCCATTGCCTGCCCACAAGTTATCTGGCTAAAAACTTAACCATATAAGTGACTTATCCATCTGAGTGGCAGTCGTCGAACATAGAAATAATCAAATGAATTACACATTGCTCTCAATAAACCAATGTATACATAATATAATGAGAGTGTCCCCTTATACATTGTGATGAGTTGAGCCAGAGCGGAGTCTCTGTGCTGTAAAACTTTGAGGTGTTTTCCTCACTGGGACGGTTATTTTGCAGGAAGGAAACTACATTTCCCAGGTGCCCTGGTAGTCAGCCTCAGGAAGGGTTGGGGGCAGGGAAACAGAGGCGGTGTCTTCCTAGGGAGGGGCACTCTATCTGACATAAAGAGAGTAGCCCTCCAAAGGGAGAGAGGAGAGCTGGAGGGAAGGCAAGTAAGATCTAAAGCCTGAGGCAGGGGGATGGTGCCCAGGCAGACCTTTTCCACTAAAAGCTAAGTCAGCTCTAACAGGGTTCCTTCACTTTTAATGTCTGTGTAACAAGTGGTATGCATAAGTGTCGTCAGCAGTGCCTTGAGGGTTAATTAGAGGGATTAGCTCCGGTGGCGTTGAAGAAGCTGAGGTAGGAAGGCTTATGTAAATGGGGGGAATGCTTATTGTGGGGTTGGAATGACATATGAGTTAAAAAGGAAGAATATAAAATGGTTTTAGGACTGCACAAGCCAGGGAAGCTTGTGGCAGAGAAAAGAGTTGTTTTACTAAATTAAGGCAGCTGGAGGAAGGGAGGTAATTAGGACCTGGCAGCTGGCCTAAGGAGACGTTCCTGCAGTGGGGGAGGTCTCAGTACTATGTTATGCTTGGGGGAAGTATAAGGTACTGGGGAAAAACCTACTTTGCCCACATGTTGTGCAGGGGAACATATACTAGAAACTCAGAATGAGAAGCTTGATGTTTTGGGGATTAGTGAATCAGGGCTTAAAGGGTATCAAACCCGCAAGCTCCCAGTTACTGCTTGGTAATGCAGGTCTGGTAATACTGTTTATGTTGAGTGTTTTTCCTTTCTGTGGAGTTTGGTTTAATTAATAAACTTCAATACATAAGAAGCTTCTGCATGGATGTAATATGTTGTTTTAAAGGGCTGCCAGGGAGGTGACCCTTACTCTAGCGGAGAATGAGAGAAGTTTGGTCTCAGGGGCCTAGTTGTAAGAGAGCCTTCCCTTACAAGTGGTGCTGACCCATAGCCTCCTTGCTGTATGGTTATCCTCTACTCCTATCTCGTGGGAGAAACTTCAGGAAGGGATCTGCTATAAAGGACTTTGTGGAAGCAGTTCTTGATAATTAGCCCCGAGCCCGAAGTCACCGCTGAGGACTTGCCACCAGGGGCACCATCATCGCCACAACATATAATATTCTTATATGAATACTATAAAAAATAGTTACATATTTATTTGAAAAAATACATATCACAATATCAGCAAGGTACAAAACAAATCACATCAATACACTAAAGCATTAAAAACCTTAATCAGAACATTCATACCATATCCTCACATTTCCATACAAGACATATAAAAAATTATTCACAAAAAATACAATTTTCAAGAAATACAATTCTCAAAAAATTGGCATTATATGCCCAATATTTACGATGCTTTCCCTGATACTCAATGGTCCTCTGTATACTCTCAGCTTTCTCTAAACATTCCCCTCTCAATTTTCAAAATCTTCCTGCTTTTCATAATGTTTTCCTTGATGTTTGACGGATCTCTTTGTATTCTTAGTTTTCTCAAGCATTTCCCTCTCAATTTTCAAAAAACTTCCTGTTTCCCTTGATGTTCAATGAATCTCTGTATATTCGTAGTTTTCTCTCTCAATTTGCAAAAGAACTTCCCGACGAAAGGACTCTTGTTTCATCCACCTTGGGTTTCTTCAGGGGATAATAACCCTACAAACATGGGGAATAAAACATATGAACAATTGAACATTACTTCTATTTAAGGCTTTAAAACTTAAACTATAATATATCCTTTTCACACTCTCTAAATGATACTGTCAATGAATTTAATACCACATTCTGTTGAACAGCATCTCCCAAACAATTCAAATCACCATCCTTTCCACATCTTTGCCAGCATTGAAATATAAAGCCTTTATAATTTGACCGATACCACTTCTCTACAAAACAATACCACATTTAAAAAATCAACACTCAATTCACCTTCTCTCTCTTATAATAAACATTTACAAAATTTATCAAATTCTAACAACAGATCCGAGCTTACCAGTACTGCTCACTTCCGTCTCCTAGGTTATGCTCAATAATCAAACAACGGTATACTATTTACGTATTCCACATAGGCATTTAAACTCTTCTTAACCAATCAGAATATAGCATTTAATTTAAAAAATGCCAGCAACCCACTTAACATAGCCAGATATTCAGCATCTTCTATTTAGCCGGTTAAGTAGATACTGAATATCAACCTTGTTGAGGCTGATATTCAAATGCTACTTACCCAGATAAATAGGACTTATCTGATTAAATGGCAGCCACTAATTATCCAGCTGTTTCAGCTGGTTAAGTTGTGGGCAGGGAGTGGACAGATCAGGCAGCGCTACTTATCTGGTTAACAGTCAGATAAGTAGTGATATGCATACTTATTTGATTAAGTTAACCAGAAAAGTTATATCTTCCATAGAACAGGTCTAACTTAGCTCAATATAACTTATCTGGGTATGTAGTTTTGATGGGAATCTTTGGCATGCAATTAAATTTTCTACCATGAACATGTTCAGTGATTCAGGATGATTGGCTCCCACCCCATGCTGCAACCAACTGGCGCCCACCTGGCCGGCCTACCTAGCCCAGCTCGTCTCGACTCCAACGCCACAGTTCTTCAGCTCGGCAGCGCCAGCCACCCAGGCCCGCTACAGGTCCCTCCTCCATATGGCCTGCACCAAGTCTCTGCCCCGGAGTGACATCAGAGCGACGTCACGGGACAGTGACGTCAAGGGACCGGACTCTTAAATTCAGCCACAGTGAGCCTTTGGTGCCGCGCGCCTGCATCGCACGCCAAAGGACCACAACTAAGGGGCATGCCCCTTAGTGCACCCCTTTGTGTCGCTCCCCTTCATCCGATATTCACTGAGGAATACCCCCCTCATCTGATATTCACTGCGGAATATTGCGCACTAGGCCACCTACCAACTCCGCATCATCGCTCCCAGCTTCCACGCCCCTCTTTTTGCCAGATCAATCTAGGAACCACTCACTGACACCATTCCTAGCACTGATTAAGGATAGACTCAACCAGGAGAAGACCCCCTCTATACAGCTTGTGATAGAGCCCCTTCAACTGCTCAAACAGCGATCCCTATCAGCGTTTCCCCCAGCATCGCTCACCAATATTGGTGGAGGGAGCGAAAACCAGCCTACACAGCCCATATTGCTTGCTCAGACTTCCTCCTCGCTGTGATCTCGAGGCGGTTCGGCACGATTCTCCCTGCAAACAGGAACCACGTTATGCTCTCGTAGTTTGGTAGCTATTGCCGTTCCACTGTCAATACCTCCTTCCCTCGCTCCCCCTGAACTCTATTTCACTGTACCCTGCCTCCCACTTCATATATCAAACAAGATTACTCACACTATTCCCCGCATTCATTACCCTACGCACTGACGCTCCTTTCCTTACTTCATCCACCCCACTGCTCCTTGCAAATCACTTCTACCTATCTTAATTTCCCCCCTGACACAGCTACTAGGCCTCACCACACTATCTATAGCTCTCTTCAATGCTCAATCCCTAATGAAAAAAACTCCTATTCTTAATGACTTACCCTTAGATTGCAAACCTGAAATTTGTGCCGTCACAGAATCCTGGCTCAAGGACTCAGATACGGTCCTACTAAATCAGCTCCCCATTGATTTATATGATATATTCTATATCCCAAGGCCTAAAAAAAAAAGGAGGAGGTCTCCTCTTAGCGGCCAAGAAACACCTCAAACTGAGACCTCTTCAAATCAACATTCCACCTAGATTTGAAATAGGATTATTCAAATCCCCTGACCTCCAAATCTGCCTTACATACGCTCCTCCGGGCCTACTAGAGCATGATCCTTCCCCCTTACTTGAACTCATAGCAGATTCCATCAACATTGATAGCCCGGCCATCATATTAGGAGACTTCAAGCTCCATGTAGATTCTCTCCCCCGCTCCTCCTCCTGTGAAACTTTCCTCAACTCTCTCCTTGCCATCGGCTTTAGACAACTTATTACATCCCCTACTCACAAAGCAGGTCACACACTCAACCTCATCTTTGTTAACTCTTGCATTCACTCCTCCACCTCACCCTCCTGTACTCTGGTACCATTGTCAGATAATTCACTTATACATACACTCCTCTCCTTAAATTCCCCCACCACACCCAACCACACTGTAACATCTTCACCTTCAGAAAACCCAGCTCCACTGAGGATCTGATTCCACTCTCGATGGCTCTCTCAATGATCTAGACTGCTCCTCCCCCGATGCAGCCCTCGCTGCTTGGAACAACCTTACTAACAAAATTGCTAATGATATATGTCCCCTCATTAGCAAAGATCCTCACCAAGCACAAAAAACCAAAAAACCATGGTATACTCCCGAGCTAAAAAGAATGAAAAATGACCTCACACTGAAAGAGAGAACATGGTGCAAAGACCCTTCCCCGCAACACACCTCAATATACAAAACCTCCCTCCACAACTACAGACTCTCCACTCTTAAAACAAAATGAGACTACTACGCCACTAAAATCCACGAATACAAATTCAATGCCAAAGCGCTATTTTCCTACGTTGCAAACCTCACTAAATCTGTCCCGCACCTCACCTCCGACGAAGATGCCAAAAGTAAAAGTGAAGAACTTGCCCTTTTACAACAAAATATCTAACATCCTTAGCAGTTTTCCCACCACCCCCACTCCTGTGATCCCACTCCCTAACACAGCTAATGCCTCCCTAGTTTCCCTGGATCTCACATCCGCTAAAGAAATTAATTCTGTTCTGAAAAAAAATGAAACCAGCAACCCATCCCTCTGACACTATCTCTACAAAAGCACTGTTAACATTGGGATGCCAATGTTAACATCCCACTGTTAACACTGTGGGATGCCACTGTTAACAGTGGGATGCCACTGATGCCACTGATGCCACTGATGCCACTGATGCCACTGATAACAGTGGGATGCCACTGTTAACAGTGGCATCCCACTGTTAACACTGGGATGCCAAACTTATCAAGAACCTCACTCACACCATCCACAAAAAACCTAGGTGTAACCATCGACAGCCAACTCAACTTTAAACGACACATCTCCAATATAATCAAAGATGGATTTTTCAAACTTCAAACACTTAAAAAACCTCTCCTCCAACCGCATGATTTCCGAACAGTACTACAATCAATTATTTTCTCAAAACTCGACTACTGCAACTCCCTCCTCCTTGGACTTCCTGAAATCCACATCAAGCCCCTCCAAGTTCTACAAAACGCTGCCGCCAGAATTATCACCAATCACAGAAAATCCTCCCACATCACACCCACTCTCAAAGACCTCCACTGCCTGCCCATCACACAAAGAATCCAGTATAAAACCCTCACCCTTCTTCACAAAAAAATAAACAACAACAGAATGGTCTGGCTAAACAACAACATCCAACCATATTTCACACAAAGAAATCTCAGATCCACCAACTCAGGTCTCCTCTCCATCCCAACTCTTAAAAATGCTCACCTCAATACAACACGCAAACGAGCCATTACAATAGCTGGCCCTACCCTCTGGAACTCCCTCCCCCCACAGCTCAGAAACGAACCCTCACCGCAAGTCTTTAAAAAACAGCTCAAAACATGGCTGTTCTTGAAAGCATTCCCTCCTGAACCCAACATCCTATAATAAACGCTCTTGAAAACCTTACCGCATAACTTCTACTCTGCATGAACGCATAACCCCTCCCCCCTTCTCTATCCTCCCTTTTCCCTGTCCCCCACCCTTCTCGTAACCTCCCTTTTCCCTGTCCCCCACCTTACTCATAACCAAGTCATATTGTACATATTGTATCTAGGCTATATGCCATTTCTATATACCCACATCTAATATTTAATTTTAATTTTATTCATATGTTACAATGTTCCTTATATTTATTGTTTAATCAACTGTTCTCTTGTTACAATGTAAAATAGGGCAGTTCCGGCTCTATTCAACCTGTTTTCTGGAAACCGATGTGATATCTCGATCGAATGTCGGTATACAAAAGAAATAAATAAATAAATAAATAAATTAACCATTCCACATATCATTGCCAAACCCTTATTAACTGCTCCCTCTCCCTTGGCAAATTCCCTGACACACTAAAACACGCTGTGGTCAAATCCCTCCTCAAAAAACCCACCCTTGACCCTAAGGATTAGAGATGTGAATCTGAACCGGAATCTGATCGGTTCCGGTTCTGATCCAAATCTTAAAATTTGTATCGCCCAGCCCGATTTGAGTTCTGATTATCTGCTGCGCCCGAACCGATAATCAAACCCCCCCCCCCCACCCTCCCAAACCCCCAAAAAAGGTTTTAAAATTCCTGGTGGTCCAGCGGGAGCGCAGGGAGCAATCTCCTGCTCTCAGGCCATCGGCTGTGTTAATAAAAATGGCACCGATGGCCCTTTGCCCTTACCATGTGACAGGGCAAAGATAGCGCCTGCGCCATTTTGAATATTGGCAATACGGCCTGAGTGCAGGAGATCGCTCCCGGACCCCCGCTGGACCCCCAGAGACTTTTGGCCAGCTTGGGGGGGCCTCCTGACCCCCACAAGACTTGCCAAAAGTCCAGCGGGGGTCCGGGAGCGACCTCCTGCACTCGGGCCGTATTGCCGGTATTCAAAATGGCGCCGGCGCTACCTTTGCCCTCACTATGTCACAGGGGCTGACAGGCCGTCTTCTAGGTGTTTGGGTAATTGTCAAACACCTAAGTGTTTGGGTAATTGCCAGGTTCTTGTGGCCTGGTTTGGCCTCTGTTGGAAACAGGATGCTGGGCTTGATGGACCCTTGGTCTAATCCAGCTTGGTAATTTCTTATGTTCTTATGTTCTTATCGCGACTCTAACGATTTTTGATGATTTAAAAAATATCAGATGATTTTTTTAAATCGTCAAAAAACAATTCACATCCCTACTAAGGATCCCTCCCACTACCGCCCTACTTCTAACCTTCCCTTTATAGCTAACATCATGGAAAAGGTGGTTAATGCCCAACTCACAGATTACCTGGACACCCACAACATTCTTCACCCGTCCCAATTTGGTTTCCGTAAGCATTTTAATACAGAAACTCTATTACTCACCCTCTTAGACACCCTTCTCAAAGGCACAGACCGAGGTCAATGTTATATTCTTGTCCTCTTTGACATCTCTTCTGCTTTTGACACTATCAGGCACAACCTCCTCCTCTCTTGGCTATCAGACATAGGCATATCAGGTACTGCCTACCTTTGGTTCAAATCCTACCTAGCCAATAGACAATACACTGTAAAAATAGGAAACTTTGAATCCTCCCAATCCCCCTCTCCCAAGGCATCCCACAAGGCTCTTCTCTCTCATCCACTCTATTCAATATATACCTGTTACCCCTCTGCCATCTTTTCTCTGAGCTAGGCCTCAAATTTTTCATATATGCCGATGATGTTCAAATCCTTATACCCATGAAAGAATCCATTACCAATTCCTTAAAACACTGGGAGAAATACCTCTCCTCTATAACCACCCTTCTCACGAACCTCCACTTATAACTCAACACAACTAAAACTGAGCTGCTCAGCATATCAAATCCACAGAATCCGAGGATTGCCCTCTCAAGCAACCCCTCTCTCAACTTGACCTCTACACAGCCATTTGTACGTGACCTTGGTGTCATGATTGACCAACAACTTAACTTCAAAAAATACATCAGCACAGTGCTAAAAGAAGGTTTCTTCAAGCTCCATGTTATGAAGAAACTCAAACCCCTACTCCATGCACAGGATCTCCGCACAGTCATACAAGCAACCATTTGCCCCAAAATGGACTATTCCAACTCCCTTCTTCTGGGCCTTCCATACACCACCATCAAAGCACTTCAAATGCTACAGAATGCTATAACCAGAACCCTTACTAATACCCGTAAATCCGACCATATAACCCCTGTCCTCAAAGATCTTCACTTGCTCCCCATATCCTCACATATCCTCTTCAAAACTCTCACCATTATCCATAAAACACTATACATGCACAACTCCAACTGGCTTGAAGAGTCACTACGTTTCATCTTCCACAATCGCCCCACTAGAACTTCTCACAAAGCTACCCTCCACACCCCCTCCCTCAAGAATGTTCATCTCTCCTCCATGAGGGAGCAAGCTCTCTCAGTTGCTGGACCCACCTGTTGGAATGCTCTTCCCACTGATCTCCGCACAGAGCCCTGCCAGTACAAATTTAGGAAAAGCTAAAGACCTGACTCTTTAAGCAGGCATTCCCAGCCTAGGTCTTCCAGCTTCTCCCTTGATTACACTCCCACGTTATTATTATCAAGCTAATTTATTTTATGTCATCTCGTTGTTATCATCCATGTGATTATCGTTATGCTAACTATTTCATGTTTCTTTTATATTATTTTATGTTTATTATTATTATAACTTTCATTATATAATATTATTTCTCTTTTTAGTTGCATCCATTACACTTCTTCTGTTATGCCTTTACCCTGTTATACCCCCGTTTCTTCCACTCCCCCCCCCCCCCCCCCCCATTCACTGTATTTCTCTTAGTTCCATGTAAACCGATATGATGTACCCACGAATTTCGGTATAAAAAAGTTGTTAAATAAAATAAATAAATAAATAAATAAATTATGTTCAATTAGAAGTTAGAAAAACTGAGGCAGAATTAGATGGAGTACAACCAGAATTTAACTTTCTTTCACAGAAGCTTAGAATGCATTATATTACAGCTTTTAAAAAATGTGACCGCAAATGTATTTGCAATGCAAACAAAATGCATCTAAATTCCTTTAGAGCAATACAAAAGCTACATTGTAGCATGGCTGGTTCAAAATTGCAAAGTGAGGATATGACAAAACTAAGAGAATAACCTAGAATTCTGTCTTGTCGTCCCTGTAGATTAACCCCTAGAATTTGCCTTTACTCTACCTCTCCTGTCTCCCCCTCCCCCATACTGTACAATACTAGGGAGGAGTACATTTTTTCTGTTGAGGATATGAAAAATGAAAGACTTATGTTGGTGATCTGCCAGTAGAAAAATAAACAGAGATGCAAAGGGAACAAAAAAGAGCTGTTTAACAGTGCCATAAATAAACAAATTCAGAAGAGAGAAACCAAAATTTTATGTTTTCAGGACCTACTGAACTTTGAAAAAAAATACAAAAAATAGCTATTTACAGAGATGGTAGTCTGCATAAGATGGGTTGGGATGATTACTACATTCATTTTACTATGAAAACAACTTTAAGTGCTGGGAGGCTGACATTATACTTCTTTATAATGGGTCTTCCAGACACCACTTGATACAGAAAAATTGGTAACATTTCGTTTTCTTGTTTTCAAGATTGCAAAACGTTTCACATTTTCTGAAAAAAAAAAGTGGTGATACCATACTGTTATATCCTATGTCAGAAAGGCACAATTTCTTTCTTTCTTTTTTTACCTAAAAATACAGCTTTAAAATACAAGAACTATAAATGAGTTATTTCTTTAGACAAGTAAGTTCTAAATCAATATGTCTGTTATTACTTTGCATACCATTTTACTTTGGGATTCAATTGACAGCTAGGTAAATGACATCAAACAAAAAATGTAATATTTGACAGTTCCATCTGCCAATGATGGGAGAATATTTTAAAATTCTCTTAGGATTATAAAAAAGTAGATAGAAGGACAACCATTTGAATCAAAACTCATGCAGGAAAATTGATAGGAAATTAAACATTTATTAGAAAAACTCATGTTGGAAAACCACAGCATCAAAAGTCAGAAAATTCCACAGTAAGAAATGACCGAAATGCATTCCTTGCTGGTAAAAATAATTAAAAACAAACAAAAAAAAAGTGTATCCCATGCCACACAACGGGAGACCAATTTTAAAATGAGCACACGTGTGCCCATATACACACATACAAATGCACGAGCGAAGATACACTAGAATTTTAAATCATGTGCGCAATTGTGTGTGTACATTTTAAAATACACCAACCACTTGTAAGTATGCTCCGAATTTTAAGAGGCTACTACAGCACAGCTAATGTGCCTGTCATGCATAGGACGTTGTTGGCTTTTATGTGCATCTGTAAGCAGATTTTTAAAACATGCTTGCGCGAGAGACATTCCCAGTTTTTTAAATGAGTCCACCGGTTAGTCCAGTTAAAACCTAGGTCTTCCAGACCCCTCTGGTTCTTCATCCTCCATGCCCCCAGTTGATCCAAACCCCTCACCCTGTCCAATGGGCCCTAAAACTTGAAATCTACTGGCTTGCTCCTCATCAGGAGCAGCAGTAAAGTTACATGGATAACAAGCATAAGTGCACTGCAGGTTTCGGTTTTAAAATACGGAGTTACGCGCGTAAGTGTTGGCCCTGCCCAAAAATGCCCTTTCCCCACCCATCCCGCCCCCCTTTCCACCTCTTTATATTTCACGCATGCATGGGTTCACGCACGCTCAATTGGAGGTTTTTTTTAAATCCATACTGTTCATGCACGGCCCACATATGAGCATATGTGGGCATTTTTGCACGAGCAGCGTTTTTAAAATTGACCATTGGGGAGGTTTCACTGAAGAACTAAATCACTGGGAGTCAGTGGTGTCAATCTGGAAAATGGGAAGTGTCTTTTTGCAGATGAGGTAATAATTTAACAAAAATCTTATCACCCCAGGAAAATAGACACACAAAGCAATGCTGGTCTTCTGTTCTGCTGTATATTATAAAGTTGTTATATAGAATGAGGCTATTGACAATTAGCTAAAATCCTGAAGATCTCACAAGGGTTCTCCTCCTCCTACACCATTTTCTCTTCTTCCCCTACTTAATCTCTTACCCCTCCCTCCTTTTCCCCTCTACTTTTCCCCTCGATTCTATAATAAATTGTAATATTACAACCAATCCATATAACATTATCACTATATAACTATCTATATTTTATAAACTGCTTTATTGTTAATGCATTTAACTGTTTTAATGTAAAGTTTCTTAGTTGTTTTATTAATGTTTATTATTGTTTTATGTACAACGCAATTGCAGATTCTTGTTCTATGTACACCGACGTGATATCTCTGATGAGCGGCGGTATATAAAAACCAATAAATAAATAAATAAATAAATAAACAAGGGCTATCCCAGCATTGACATGAACAGAACAGATCATGGTTTACCACAGTAATCCTCATCAAATGCAGAAGGCACCAGAAAACTTTGGTACTGGACAGCAGCCAGCCTTTTATGCCCCTCCCTGCATTTTATAGTTGATAAAGACTTGAACTAATCTACATTTTATAATTTATAATCTGGCATTCACAATCCAAGAGCCTGAACAGTTCATTTTATCACTCTATTCCTTTGTTTGTGATTCATATTGTGGAAGCAGACTGCTTAGACCATGGATAATGATTAACTTGCTCCTGTTACGATTCTACCCGCAGGTAGCCTCTCACCTCTTTTTTCAGCTCCTTTTGTGGCCCGGAGGCCGCCGACGTCCTCTCCATGTGGCTGGAGCTGCCCAGGTGCTACCCTTGCGACCAGGAGGCCACCGACAGCATTCCTACGTGGCCTGACGGCCACCAACATCATCTTCTCCCCTCCGAGGGGGGGGGCCCTCTACCGTTGGCTTCTTTCCTGCAGCAGGGAGCTGCTCCCAGCTTCTTCTTTGCGGCTTGGATGCCGCCGCTCCAGGGTCGGGGCCTGTTTCACAGCCCAGCTCTGCTCCTGCACTGTGCCGTAGCAGGGATGCCGCTCTCCAAGGTCCTGCCCCATCCTCCTTAGGCGCAAGGCTGTGCCTCTCTTCATTTCTTAAAGGGCCCGTGGTGGGAGGATCCTGCGGCCCCTCCTAATGACTTCATCTTGGGTGTGCCTTTTCAGCCCTAGAAGAAGGGCCTGTCTTCATTGCTTCATTGCATTCACAAGGAGCCAGTCCTCCTTAGGACTTCTCTTCAATCCAGCTTCTTCTAGACACTCTGTTCCCCATGTTGGAATTCCATGTTTTCGTCTTCATCTTCATCAAGGTCTCTCGTCAGATCCTGTGTCTTCGTCCATCAGTTCCTGATGTTCTGACGTCCTTCTCTTCAGATCTCATGATGTTCCTGATATTTCGTCTTTCAGATCCCCTATTCTCCGGATGTCTTCATGTACTTATCTTCTTTTATCCAGATGTCCTTTGCCACGGCAGCATAAGCCTCCAGAAGATCCCGGCTTTTAATGTCCTTGCACCGAGTCCCGTCTCAGTATTCCTTGCACCGAGTCCAGTCTCGGTGTTCTTTGCTCCGAGTCCCATCTCCGAGCTCCTACTCTGAATCCTGAATCCTGTCCTGGTTTTCGGAGTCCCTTGCGTCTGCCACTGTCTTGACTAAGAACTTTGCCTGAAACCTGTTCCGTTTCAGTGTGGTCCATGCCTTGCCTTGACTGGCTGTGGAGGGCATGCCTCAGTGCTAGGGGTGTGCATTCGGTCCCTACGTATTGGCAATCCGCAACGGATGTGCCAATATTCATTGTATTCGTGGGGAAGCGAAACGTATCGCGATTCCCCACGGATACAATGAATTTTCGCAGAATTATTCGGCCGCCAATTTAAACAACCCCCCCCCACCCTCCTGATCCCCCCCCCCCCCCAAGACTTACCAAAACTCCCTGGTGGTCCAGCGGGGGGTCCGGAAACCATCCCCTGCACTCTCACACCCTCCGTACCAGTTCAAAATGGCGCCGATAGCCTTTGACCTGCTATGTCACAGGGGCTAAGGGTGCCATTGGTCAGCCCCTGTCACATGGCCATCGGCGCCATCTTGTGCCCCTGCCATGTGACAGGGGCTGACCAATGGTGTCGGTAGCCCCTGTGACATAGTAAGGGCAAGGCTATCGGCGCCATTTTGGTTCCTGGCACCCGACGGCACGAGTGCAGGAGATCGCTCCCGGACCCCCGCTGGAGTCGGCCCCTGTGACATAATGAGGGCAAAGTCTAGTGCCGGCGCCATTTTGAATACTGGCAGCCGCTAGCCTTTGCCCTCACTATTTCTCCGACCGTCAGCCCCTGTGACATAGTGAGGGCAAAGGCTAGCGCCGGCGCCATTTTGAATACTGGCAATACTACCCGAGTGCAGGAGGTTGCTCCCGGACCCCCGCTGGACTTTTGGCAAGTCTTGTGGGGGTCAGGAGGCCCCCCCAAGCTGGCCAAAAGTCCCTGGGGGTCCAGCGGGGGTCCGGGAGTGATCTCCTGCACGCGTGCCGTTGGGTGCCAGGAACCAAAATGGCACCGATAGCCTTGCCCTTACTATGTCACAGGGGCTACCGACGCCATTGGTCAGCCTCTGTCACATGGCAGGAGGACAAGATGGCGCCGATAGCCATGTGACAGGGGCTGACCAATGGCACCGGTAGCCCCTGTGATATGGTAGGGCTATCGGTGCTATTTTGAACTGGAACAGGGGGTGTGAGAGTGCTCCTGGACCCCTGCTGGACCACCAGGGAGTTTTGGTAAGTCTTGGGGTGGTCAGGAGGGTGCGGGGTTGTAGTAAATTTAATTTTAGCTGGATAACGAATAGGATTAGACGTATAACCATATCGGGACGCCATATGGACGTATACAACGTATCTACCACCCGATGAATACGTATCCCGAATGCAATGTATGGCGTCCCTCTGCACATCCCTACTCAGTGCAAGCCTCGCTGGAGTCTTCGTCTTGAAACCTTCAAGCAACCTGAGGCGGAAACCACCAGCGTGGCCCGTGACCTGCCTTGACTGTCTGTGAAGGGTGCATGGTGTGGCAGTACCTATTCAGAAGCCTTGATTTGTGACTCTGTCGGAGTCCTTCTCTACAAGCAACCTGAGTTCCGTCTCAGCTCTTCAAGTATTCTTGTGAATCTGTTGGAGTCCTTCTCTTCAAGCACCTGAGTCCCATCTCAGTCCTTCTCTTCAATCAACCTGTCCCTTCTCAGTCTTTCAACCAACCTGAGTCTCGTCTCACTCCAAGTATCCTGAGTCTTCATCTGAATCTGTCTGTTCCAACCCTCAGCCTCTGTCCATCCTGTCGCATCTGCCGTTCCCGTACGACGGTCCGAAAGGGCTATCAAGTGGCCGAAGGGCTATTCCAGAGACCAGCATTGCGTTGCTGGGTCTCTTCGATGTGATCAGGTTCAGTAGAGGCCAGGGTCCTGCATCTTCAGCCTGTGCTTGGACACTCCTCGCCTACCACGGCGCTTCCCGGAGCTCCTCTGCAGTCGCGTCATGGCCCAAGGGTACACAATCTCCTCAGAAATGGGACTGCTCCCAGCGCTCCCGTAACAGCTCCTGCCCCTTCTCCAACCCCATAAAAACATAAGAACTGCCAAACTGAGTCAGAACAAGTGTTATGAACATGCCCTGCGAGCCCTGAGGAGGGACATGGAGGCGTGATTGTCTGCTCCTGGGAGTGAGTGAGCCCTTGGCCCACGAGGTGACTCAGAGAGGAGCCCCAAGACAAGCCCCAAGGGAAGTGAGCGAGAGCAGGCATGGACAGAGCAAGTATACTGGAACTGGATGAACAGAGTCAGCCCCACCCCCACCCCGCTGAGCTACACGCACCAGTGAAGTCAGACAGGCATAAGGCTGGGAACAAAGAGACCAGGAACTGGAACAGGACACTCCAGATCCTGGAAACAAGAGAAGAGTCAGAGTACGTAGAAGAGACGAGGACTCTTGGACGAGACGAGACTCTTGGAGACTTGGACAAGGCGAGACTCTTGGAGACTTGGACGAAACAAGACTCTGGAGACTTGGAAGGCACTGTCCCTCAGGCTGCCCTACATAGCCCGACGTGTACTGGTCACAGACCACCCTGTCCCACAGCTCGTCCTACACAACCTGGAAGGCTGGTCACAGACCACACAGAGAGCGGAACCTGCACAGCAGTGAGGAGAGGATCCAGACAGCGCTTGGGAGAAGTCCAGGTGGAAGGAGACTCCAGTCACCCGAAGACGGACACTGGATAAGATGGATTTACTCCCACAAAGGACGACTGGAGACGGAGTACGGTGGACGGCAAGGCTGCTTGCGGATTCTTCAGGATCGAGATAAGGAATGAAGGAAAATGGTATACAAGAGAATGGTACCTCCGGACGCACCGACATCTGGATATCTGGACATCTGGACACCTGGACATCTGGATCTCTGAACAAGTGGACATCTGGACATCTGGGCTTCTGGACATCTGGACAAGAGGTCGAGAGGACATCAGGACATCTGGAAAAGTGGGCGAGGGGACATCTGGATAAGAGGACGTCAGGATATTTAGACACAGGTGAGGAAGTTCATGACTTCAGGCAAGGAAGCTGAGGACTGGAACATACCACACAGGAGATCCAACAAGGGATGAGACCCAGGGCATCAGATGGGGAAATCAGAAACACAAAGAACATGAAGTCATCTGGACAGGAGCAGAAGATGGACTCCTTGGAAGCTGGAGAAGGTCCAAGGGAGATGTGACTCCATCCGAAGGCCCTGAGGAACTGAAGTAGGGCCTTTAAATAGGGCAGGACCAGGAAGAGCCCTGGAGGGCCAAAGAATACTTCCTGTCTCTGGCCCTTTAAAAAGAGAGGAGAGGCGCTTGCCCATGCCTAGAGAGACCCCAGAAGCTGGAGAGAGCATGGTGGGAGAGCGCACAGGCCGGAGGCGGCTCCAAGCCGCTGGAGAGCCAGGCAGCATGCAGCAACTGCCATGAAGGTGAAGGCCCAAGATGGCACTCGGGCCATGGAGGAGAAGGGAATCCTGGTGGGGACTTTCCTTGAAGGAGGAGTTGGCGGCATGGCTCCAGCCACAAAGAGAAGAGAGGAAGCAGCGGCAGCAGACTGCAAAGTCGGAGGGAGGCGCAGCTCGGCGGCAGTCCGGGCCGCAGTGAAGAGGCAGCAGCGTTGGGCCAGAGAGGGAGAAAGATGAGGGCCTGTCTGCGGGATGGGGTCCGCGGACAGGATCATAACACCAAGGTCCATCAAGCCCAGTTTCCTGTTTCAACAGTAGTCAATAGGGGTGTGCAGAGGAAATATTTTTGTTTTGGTTCATTCATTCTTTTCTTAGGGCACCTCTATTTGGTTCATTAGTTTAAAATGGGGGAAAAAATTGTTTGTTTTATTTATTCATTCCTTTACCATTACAGTCTAAGGGGGGAAGCACTGCAGCCTATTTGGGTCTACACAAAATTGGGGTTTTCTCATCATTTATAATAAAACTGGTGGGTAAACATTATCAAAAGGGTGAAGGCATGTCAATGCATCAAGACTTTGTCAATGTAGCACCAAAACTGCATGAATAGCCTACGTCATCTTAAAGGGGCAAAGGGGCACCAACAGTGGCAGGAGTCTCCAAGGTACCATCAGAGGAGCAAAGCAGCAGGTGGAGGTGGAAGAATGCCTCAAGGCTTCAAAAGAAGGCATCCTTAACCATAGCATGAACCCTTGAAGGCAGCAAAAGAGGCAAAGTGGCACCAAAAGTAGAATCCACAATCTAAGGCACCATGAAGGGGAAACAAAGCTGAAAAAGGTAGCAGAAAAAACCCATGGCTTGTTATTGCTGAAAGTACTAACATCTGAAAAGAGCCAGAGATGAAAAACAGAATGCTTGGTTCACATACTTGTATATTATAGTGGGAAGACAATATGACTTGTTTCAGATAGCAGCTATAGGCTACTTAAAAAGCTGTTGCACCATGATTTGTCCCCTATCTAGTCTCCTTTCCAACTTGCCCTGCCTTAGTTTTGACAAGGGGTTAAGGTCACACAGGCACAAGCTGGTTGTTATAGTTACCAATTATATATGTTTTTCATCAGTACACAGCAATGTTCTGCAATGTGCCATTGAAATGAATGGGAAACATAAATGAAGGGGATGAAGCTTATTTTTTTCATTTCATCTGTTTCAGGGGGCCATGAATGAAATGAATATGGCCTCATTTGTTAACTTCTGTCAATTAATTTCAAACAAATGCAAATTCTAGGGCCAATCCAGGTCACAAGTACCTGTCAGAATTCCAAATAGTAAATAGATTCCAGGTTCCTTACACCCAGGGATAATCAATGTCTTTCCCCAAGTCTATCTGGTTAATGACAGTATATGGACTTTTCCTTCAGGAATTTGTCCAAACCTCTTTTAAACCCAGCTACATTAAGGGGCAGATTTTAAAAGCCCTACGCGCGTAAATCCAGCTGGATTTACGTGCATAGGGGGATTACGCGTGCTGAACCTATTTTGCATAGGCCCAGCGATGCGTGCAAGCCCCAGGACATATGTATGTCCCGTGGCTTTGTGAAAGGGGCAGGGCAGGGGTGGGGCAAGGGTGGGGCGAGGCAGGGCGGGACCGAGGCCTCCAGCACAGCGGCTGTGCTGCGGGATCACGCGCCGGCACTTGGCCGGTGCGCTCAACCTACGCTTGCCCAGAGGCAGGTGCAATTTATGGAACAAAGGTTGGGGGGAGGTTAGGTAGGGCTGGGGGGCGAGTTAGATAGGGGAAGGGAAGGGAAGGTGGGGAGGGGTGGAAGGAAAATTCCCTCCGAGGCTGCTCCGATTTTGATGCAGCCTCGGAGGGAACAGGAAAAGCCCTCGAGGCTCCCCTAGGGCTCGGCAATCGCAAGGTGCACAAGTGTGCACCCCCTTGCGTGCACCGACCCCGGATTTTATAAAATGCGCGCAGCTGCGTGCACATGTTATAAAATTGGGTGTAGATTTGTGCGTGCCAGGTTGCGCGCACAAATCTACGCCCGCGCGTAGGTATTAAAATCCGGCCCTAACTGCCTTTACCACAACCTCCAGAAATGAATTCCAGAACTTAATTTACATTGAGCCATAAAGGATTTTCTTTGATTTGTTTTAAATATGCTACTTGCTAACTTCATGGAGTGCCCCCTAGTCCTCGTATTATCAAAAACAGTAAATAACTGTTTCTAGCTGAGACTGCATTGTACAAACCAACTCCTCTTGTTATACCATTCATCAATTCAAATGATAGAAATTATTCAGTGATATCAAATTTGCAGTTAATTCCCCTGACGGTCTATATTACACCACCACCCCCAAACCCACCGTGAGTTGAATGTGCCCATCTACTGTGCTACTTATCTAAAGAATCCTATTCACCCTATACAAGTTCTCTCTCTCTCTCTCTCTCTCTCTTCCCCCATCTACACGCAATAACAGCTGTGATTGTGCGACAAAAACAAATGTGTGATGCGATAATGTACTGCACGTTGAGATATTTGTCTATGCGGTAACTCTGCAGTTTTCCTAACCATGCCCATTTTTTTTATTGTGGTCGCTATTTCTACTATATTTATAGCATTCTGATGAAATTAGGCCTCTGTTAACAAATAATTAGGATCCTATTAAATTTATCCCGGCCCCTCCTACCCTCCTCTAGTTCTCTTGTTCCCTAACATCCCTTTATCCCCTACATTATTAGTTTTTAGCCCGTTGCTAGTTTTGTTCTTTGTAAACCAACGAGATGTTCCCAACGTACGTCGGTATATAAATGCCATCAAATAAATAAATAAATAAATAAATAAATAAATAAATAAATAGTAATATACATAAAATAAACTGACACAAATGATGGGTGGCGGATGTTGATTCAACTGCAGG
This sequence comes from Rhinatrema bivittatum, assembly GCF_901001135.1. Taxonomy (NCBI): domain Eukaryota; kingdom Metazoa; phylum Chordata; class Amphibia; order Gymnophiona; family Rhinatrematidae; genus Rhinatrema; species Rhinatrema bivittatum. Next base: position 557,616,031 of record NC_042617.1, read on the forward strand.
GGCCCTCAGCACTTAAATAATTGTAGGCCACTGTGGTCTTGAATGCCCCTTGCCTAGTCCTTCCTCATTTCTCCCTGCCTCTCATGCCTTGGTGAGCTTTGATTCTTGTCACAGCTTGCATCCCAAGAGATCAGAAAGGAGGGAGAGGGTAAATGCCAGGAATGCAAGACATATGAGTCCCATGCAGTTGTCAAAGGACTGCCTCACTTCTCCGAATTGACACTGATTAATCTGAACAATTTATGTAGCACTTTGTACGCAACTAGTTATTTGATGCTATTCTCCAGAATACAAAAGGAGATATGCCTCAGATAATATGTTTATTTTTAAATATATCAAGTAATTTTGCCCAGCAATGACTTTAAATTTAAATCATGCCTAATATTACATTTTTTCTTTTATGTTTATTTATTTATTTAAACAATTTTCTATACCGTCGTTCAGTTGTATTCCATCACAATGGTTTACAGTGAGGTACATACATACATCTTTGGTTGATTGTATAGATTAGTACCATCACTAGGGAGTGCCATTAAATTTCGGTAACAAAGTTTCATAATAAATACTATTTGTAACGTATTGTAAATCTTGTCCTTTTTCTATGTTTATCAGTCTTAGTTACATGTATAACTCTATCGTAATGTATATTTTGTTTTTAAAAAGACACACATAATGCACAAAACAAGTCCTGAGTGCTGATGGTCTGCTGCTATATTTCATATTCCACTATTCTCCGTTCTCTTTGTAGAAGGCTTGTTTGAAAAGCCATGCTGTAAGGGGACCCCCAAATTTGACCTATAATGGCTAGAGTGATTCCAACAAACCTGGTATGCTAATAGTATAGGATCCGTGATCTCATCAGACTCTGACCCTGCTAGTGAGATCAGTGTAAGTGGACATGTATTAGGAGATTATACACTCCTCAGTGGGAGGGCTCCTTATTCTAATAAAAATTCTGATGCAGTAGGAATTTTAGAGCTAGAGTGTGGAGAAGCCAGTCTGCCCACTGTAACCTGAGCATACTACCTCAGCATGAAGTGGTGCAACTTTCACAGGCAAAGTATCTGGAGTGGGACCTTCTCACTACTGAGGAGAGTCAGAAGAGAAAAAATGTTGTCCCATGAAGGGACTAAAACTCAAAGCAGGGGTGCCAAGTACTTCCAGAAAGAAAAAAGGGGATCTGGGGTTTGGAATAAGGAGAACCATAAGGAAGCTGAAGAAGTTAACAATGTGTTCGAAATTCTTTATCTGTCTTAAGAGAAATTGGAGATGTGCTTACTGAGAAGGGATTTCATCCTGGGGGTAGTTTGGAAAAAGAAGAGACTGTCCATTTGAGGAAGGACTCCTAAAGAGTTGCTGGTAGGAAAGAGCCAGAATTTCACCAAAGTGGGAAAAGCTGCTATAATATAGGAAAAGATCTGCCTTAAAAGCAGGTAGCCAGAAGGTCAAAAGGGAGTAGGGTTCCTGTCACAAGAGATGACTTGTTGGGAGGGCAGTGGCCTCTGGAAGCTGGGGCTGTTGAGCCTGAAGCCTGGAATGCTCTCGATAACCTCTGGAGTCCCCTCCTGGTGCTGCTAGGTATGGTATTCAGATAAGCCTTCCAGTCCTTTACTGCTGCAAAGGGTGCGGGGCCTATAGAAGCTGGGGCTGTAGGGCCTGAAGACTGGATCGCTCGCTCTGATCTCTGGAGTCCTCTCCTGGGGGCTGCTGGAAATGATATGCAGATGAGACGTCTGGTCCTCTTCTGCTGTAAGAGATGCAGGGCCTCTGGAAGCCAAAGCTGTGGAGCCTGAAGCCTGGATTGTTCATGTTCACGTCTGGACTCCTCTTCCTGGGGCTGTTAGAACATAAGAACATAAGAAAATGCCATACTGGGTCAGACCAAGGGTCCATCAAGCCCAGCATCCTGTTTCCAACAGAGGCCAAACCAGGCCATAAGAACCTGACAAGTACCCAAAACCTAAGTCTATTCCATGTTACCATTGCTAATGGCAGTGGCTATTTTCTAAGTGAACTTAATTAATAGCAGGTAATGGACTTCTCCTCCAAGAACTTATCCAATCCTTTTTTAAACACAGCTATACTAACTGCACTAACCACATCCTCTGGCAACAAATTCCAGAGTTTAATTGTGCATTGAGTAAAAAAGAACTTTCTCCGATTAGTTTTAAATGTGCCCCATGCTAACTTCATGGAGTGCCCCCTAGTCTTTCTTTTATCCGAAAGGTATACAGATAAGACTTCCAGTTCTCTTCTGCTGCAAGGAGTGCAGGGCCTCTGGAAGCTGGGACTGGGGAGCCTGAAGCCTGAAGCTCTACCCATGAAAATGCACTGCATAAATTACTCCAGGCCCTAAAACACCAATACACATCCTGTTAGGAAAACAGAACACGTCAAGTTGCTATAGATCGCTACACAGAAACTACAAAGTAGCAGAATACCTTACCTCAGTCACACTTGCAGAGCACAAACAGCCCTTCATCAAATACAGAATAAGGATACCATAAAGAACAAATAGAAACCTGCGGATAAAAACTGAACCGGAAACCACAACAAGCCAGACTGTGTTTGCAGTGCAACAATGGAAAAATAGAAACATCACCATTCCTCATTAAACATCAAGCAATACAATAAAGAAATATAAAACATCAATTATAATAGTAAAATCATACCAATAAAAAGAATAAATATTTCAAAACAGCTGACAAATAGAATAACAGTAATCTAGAATTAGTTATAAAAATATATGAGTTAACAAAAAACAATAAAAAAATTCAAAACACCTAATAATTAAAAGTAATAAAGATTTAAAAAAAAATGTCCTGCTCTCCATACCTGGGAACTTTTGATTTCTAATCATCCTGAGTTTGTTCTGGATTAGTAGGGTAGGGGGGCTACACACTCACTTTCATATATATATATATATATATACACACATAGGTTCATTCTCACACACTCGCACTCACTCTCCCCCTCCAGAATGCACAAGCAGCAGCAGCCTCCGCCTTCTGGACTCCTTCTCTTTCCTCCCAGGACCAATGCTGATCCTGCTTTTTCTGGCCACAGTGAATCCACCTTCTTTTTCCCACCTGTGCAGGCCCATATGACACAACTTCCTTTTCTGTGCTCATATAGAACAAGGAGTCACAATCGTTGCTGTCTTGCCACTGCTGTGCCACCCCAAACCTGTGGTGCTCTAGGCAGCTGTCTGGTGCTTTCACTGTCCCTGTACTCTCTCCCAGTCATCCTTACCATTTCCCTCTCATTCCCCTCTCCCACTTCACTCACACCCTCTTCCCTTTCTTTACCTCTTACTCACATTTCCCCTTCCCTTTCCTCCTATCATTCACATCCTCCCTTCCCTCTTCCTGTCCTCTCACTCAAACCCTTCCCTTCCCTCTCATTTACTCACCCTTTTCTCTTTCCTCTCACTCACTCACTTACCCCCCTCCATCCCATCCTATCCCATCCCACTGATTCACCCCATTTCCTTGCCTCCACTCACTGACCCCCTCCAACCCCAACATCTTTACACACACACACACACACACACACACACATTATCATTCTCACACTCTCTCACTCCTCTTCTCTTCCCTCACCAGTACTATTCAGCTTTCAATTATACTTGGTAAGTAGGAGCTCAATAGAAATTTAAGAGATGGGCAGGGAGAAGCAGTCATAGCTGCGGGTGGCCTGAATTTTGGGGGGAGATGGACTCTATATGGCCCCCTCTTCCTGAAACCATGACCAACAACAGCTAAAAATAACATAAGACGAATGTATTTTATTTTACTATGAAGAATTCTAAAGAGAAGGAAAAACAGGTATTAGGATGTACAGCAGAAACATTAAAGTCCTGTTCCTGGTCTTGTTGCTGTTACAGATTCATAACTTTAACGTTAGGCAACATCTGAGTTCTTCTTTTGAGTACATTTTGCCTTCTTTGAGGCTCTCGATGAAGTTATATAGCACAAGGAAATTAGAGACATTATAAGGGGATAGGGCAGGGTGATTCTGAATAGCATGCATTGTTTGCAACATTCATGGGCAATTTTAGCCCATGTACCTAGCAGTTAATTTTCTAAGAAAAGCTACCCACATTAGAACATAAGAACATAAGAAAATGCCATACTGGGTCAGACCAAGGGTCCATCAAGCCCAGCATCCTGTTTCCAACAGTGGCCAATCCAGGCCATAAGAACCTGGCAAGTACCCAAAAACTAAGTCTATTCCATGTAACCATTGCTAATGGCAGTGGCTATTCTCTAAGTGAACTTAATAGCAGGCAATGGACTTCTCCTCCAAGAACTTATCCAATCCTTTTTTAAACACAGCTATACTAACTGCACGAACCACATTCTCTGGCAACAAATTCCAGAGTTTAATTGTGCGTTGAGTAAAAAAGAACTTTCTCCGATTAGTTTTAAATGTGCCCCATGCTAACTTCATGGATTGTCCCCTAGTCCTTCTACTATCCGAAAGAGTAAATAACCGATTCACATCTACCCGTTCTAGACCTCTCATGATTTTAAACACCTCTATCATATCCCCCCTCAGTCGTCTCTTCTCCAAGCTGAAAAGTCCTAACCTCTTTAGTCTTTCCTCATAGGGGAGTTGTTCCATTCCCCTTATCATTTTGGTAGCCCTTCTCTGTACCTTCTCCATCGCAATTATATCTTTTTTGAGATGCGGCGACCAGAATTGTACACAGTATTCAAGGTGCAGTCTCACCATGGAGCGATACAGAGGCATTATGACATTTTCCGTTTTATTCATCATTCCTTTTCTAATAATTCCCAACATTCTGTTTGCTTTTTTGACTGCCGCAGCACACTGAACCGACGATTTCAATGTGTTATCCACTATGACACCTAGATCTCTTTCTTGGGTTGTAGCACCTAATATGGAACCCAACATTGTTTGCAGTTGAAAATCAGAAACCACAGATACATGCACTGCAAGTACTTTGCACATACTGATTGTGCAGGCAGCCAAATAAGGTCAGAATAACACGTGTACAAGTGAAAATGGAAGACCTGTGCGTTCTTTTTCTCCCCCACTCTAAAGATGCCCTCAGGAATGCATCTTTTTAACAGAGCTAAAAGCACATGTGCAGTGGAAGCTCATACATACTTTTCGCCAGGCAGAGGAAGGTAAGTGGCTTTGAAAATTGTCTTCCCAATGTTTGAGACTAAAAGACCAGTTGAGACTGAATCACCTCTGATGATGGTGCATTGCATCAGTGATTGACTTTAATACTGCAGCTGTCTGTCTTCTGCTGCTGTGCAGAGCACATGTACATTGCCAACAGCATCCCACTAGGATACATGTAAAATAAAAAATATCATTAGTCACGCTGGACTGTTACAGGGATACTGTTTTACCCTGGAAACTCAGGCACTGCTTGCCTGTTATATGTACCTGTACTGGATGATGGATGTTATACGGTGTAACTGATTGAAAGACTGGCTGACTGCTGTACTTGGCTCTTGCTGCTGCTGCTGCATTGTTCACACATGATTATAACTGTTATTTATTTATTTAGCAAATACAAAAGCACTAAGTCAAACAACTGCTTCCTCACACAGGCAGTTCAGTTTTTTTAGACTGCCAAATTTACAGGATCATTTATCAAAATGCATTATGGCATTAATGCATGCAATAGTTATCACAACACGTGGCGTGAATGCAAATTTTACAAATGTATTCAAAGGGGCTGGCTTGGGCAGGATCAGTGTGAAAACGAGAGGGCATTATCACACATGTTTAACACTGGAAATAACTACATCTTTTTTCCTCATATTAAGCTGTGCGAGAGAGTACTTCTGGGGTGGCACACATAGTAGTCAACTAGTTATACTGCTATAGAAGTGTCAGCTAGTAACTCGAGGTGAGGATTTGGTGGTGGTCTAGGGTTTTGAGGCCAGTTTTACATGCAGAGTGAGACATACGAACAGCATAGTAGACCTTGGTGAACATTTGATGTGATTTGGAGTAAGGAAAATCACACAATGATGAAATTTCTACAATGTTCTCCTGCCCTAGCTTAATTGGCTCTCTACCAGGGTACTATAAAGGCCATACACCCGGATGTCTTCAACCAGTTATGGGTTGCCCCAGGCATCTACAAGAATCCAAGAGATCTTCTTAGAGTCTCCAAGGTGGAGAGGCCTGTTTGGAGACGGGTGTTAGCCGAATTCAGACTTCACTAAATCTAAGTGCCCATGCACATAATAGAGTTTGTGGAGAACAACCGTGAGGTGTGGCTGTGGGAGGAGGCTGATCACAGAATCATCAAAAATTCCTCTCATCCTGGATTCAGGAGAGCCAATCCAGATTGCCTCCAAATGTTGACCAGGAGGATGCATGAGATGTGCTTGGGCCGCAACATACACAAGCATGAGGTGAATGTGCAACATGTTGAGTGCCACCTGCCCTGTGGGGAGGTTATCAATAAGTCTCATCCATTTTACTATGAGCCTTACAGTGAGCCACCTGCAAGTGCTAATTAATACCACGTTGTATAATAAAGAGAAATGTTTCCCAATGTGATATTCATAAGGTGTTCTGTTTAGAAGAGAATGTTTGCTTACCCCAGGTTTTAGAGGGGTTAAGGAAATATATGTATGTTTGACTATGTTTGAGGGGTTGGAAAAATAAAATGAGTGGTTGTTCAGAAGGACTGAAGGTTTTCCTCCAAAGAGAGAAACAATATTCATGTGGACTTTTCCATTTCATTTACACTCTTCAATCAACCAGATGGCCTGGCTGGTCAAGAGGCCTGGAAGATAATAAGACCTGCCTCTGCTGGTTGTGAATGAACTTTTAGTTAAGCAGTATCATTTCCTATTTCTTACCCCTATATTTACCTTCAAAGTGTTTACTACCTCTGTTTCATACTAATTATGTTGGTGTTACACAAAGAAAAATATTGAAAAAATCTTACTATAAAAAATGGAAAAAAATCATTTGAATTTGGTGTCCCTGGATTTATTCAGTATAAGAACATAAGAAATTGCCTTGCTGGATCAGACCAAGGGACCATCAAGCCCAGCATCCTGTTTCCAACAGAGGCCAAACCAGGCAACAAGAACTTGGCAATTACCTAAGCATTAAGAAGATCCATTAAAGCAATCATTTCCTTGGTAGGTTGGGTGCCAACTGCCCTTCTAGTGCCTTTTGTTCCAGAAGAGTGATCACACAGCATTACCCACAGCACTCTAACATTGTTTTCTCTCCCCCAGGCATTGGAGGATCCTCGTCCAGGTTTCTCTCATGGAGTAGGTCATATAAAGTGAGTCATCTGTCCTCCAGCCCAAAGAACTAAGTTTTAAAGAGGTTATCACCTTCCCATGTGAAGGTGGAAGTACTGCACAATGTGCTTATTTGGTGTTTCCATGGGGATCGTGAGAACATTCCTATAGCATCTAAGGGTGGTGGAATTTTCCAAGGTAGCCATCAGTGGCAGGGCTGGTATGTTCCATATATCTCCTAATTATTCATCCTAACCTGGTGAATGTTTCTGTGTACATTTACCTTTTTCAATTTACAGGATGGAGTCAGCAGGCCTGGTATATTAGTGCCTACACCAGGTGTAGAACCTGTTTAGGTCTGGAGCCTCACCTAATCAGAAATGGCTGCTTTGCTCTCCTGAAAAGTGTTATGTTTTAAAATATCGGTGATGTCAAGGGGATTGCAATGAAATATGATGGTGATGGTGAAGTACTTGTGAACGTACTTGTGGAAATCTGTGCAAGAGTCTCTGCCCCTTGTCCAGATTTAATTAAGTGGGAGGGAGCTATAACCCACGATGTCACGTTCGCGGCAAGAATCTCGGCAAGGCTGCTCACTTTCAGGGCACCGATTTCAGCCAGTGTTTTGCACCGCTTCTTGACTGACCAGAAACAACATTTCACAAATTGCACCAGTAAACTACCTCCCTGAAGTTCCCTGAGGAAGGAGTCTGACACTCCGAAACACTGCTGTGTTGGAGCGTGCACTTCAGGATGTAAGATATTATTTATTTTATTTATTTATTTAGCATAATGGCGCCGGCCGTACGGCAACACGATTCGACTGCAGGAGGTCGTTCCGGACACCCGCTGGACTTTTGGCAAGTCTTGTGGGGGTCAGGAGGCCCCCCCAAGCTGGCCAAAAGTCCCTGGGGGTCCAGCGGGGGTCCGGAACGACCTCCTGCAGTCAAATCATTTTTCCATACGGAAAAACGATTCGCGGTAGGAGATCGTTCCGGACCCCCGCTGGACTTTTGGCAAGTCTTGTGGGGGTCAGGAGGCCCCCCCAAGCTGGCCAAAAGTCCCTGGGGGTCCAGCGGGGGTCCGGGAGCGATCTCCTAATCTCCTGACATCGGGGGACAAAAAAACAAAATGGCGCCGGCGCTACCTTTGCCCTGTGACAGGTCAAAGGTAGCGCCGGCGCCATTTCTACAAGGCACGGAGGTCCGAGAGTGAAAGATCACACCGGGACCCTTCCTCTGGACCCCAGGTAATTTAAGGCATTTTGGGGGGGTTCGGGAGGGTGGGGGATTTATTTTAAATGGTTGGGGTGGGTTTTAGGGTTGTTTTAGTGTGCTGGTTTTCCCGCCCCCCCCCCCCCCCACTGGACCCCAGGTAATTTAAGGCATTTTGGGGGGATTCGGGAGGGTGGGGGATTTATTTTAAAGGGTCGGGGTGGGTTTTAGGGATGTTTTAGTGTGCCGGTTTTCGATTTACACGATTTACACGATATTTTAAAAACCCAAACTGCGACGATCCGATTCCCTCCCCCTCCCAGCCGAAATCGATTGTTAAGATGATCGATCACACGATTCACATCTCTATTGGACACTAATGTCTAATATCCTGGATATAGAGATGCTGCAGGACTTTCATCACTTGCATCCACAAAAACCTAGACCTGGTAGGATACAGCATGGATGCCCTTTGAAGGGGGGTACTGGTGCATCCGTCAGTCCTCGATGGCTTCGCCCTGTTTGCCTCACCTTATTCACAGCTCCTCCTGCTTACCTGGGCAAGATGGCTACCACCGCGTCTACAAGCCAACCTCTCTGGCGTCCCCGGAACGGCTGTGTTGCAGCCTCCCGCCATTGCTCCTCCCAGGTACCTACTGGGCTGCGCGTGCGCACAACCCACGTCTTTGTACCACCCTTGGTGAGAACCTCGAGGGCGTTCCCTCTTGCTGATGTCACGCCATCCGGGTATATTACCTTCACTCATTTGCTAACTCCCCGAGTTAGCAAGGACTCAAATCCATTCTTGTCTACGCTACTCTGCAACTTCTGTGCTGCTGCAGGAAGCTCTCTCTCTCTCTGCCCTTCGGAGTATATGCTAACCTGGGTACCCGCTCCTAAGGGGCCCTCTGCTTTATTTCAGGTACCTTACAGGGAACAGGTACCCACTCCTCGGGGGCCCTCTGCTTTATTTCAGGTGCCTTACAGGGAACAGGGCTTGCTCTCCCTGCCTCAGTGCCTGTACCTTCTACAACAGACCTGGTGGAATCGCATATCAACAGCAAACACCTAGTGAGTATTCTAACTCTCAGTCTATCTCATCCACAGTATCTCCTCGCTGGGAGACCTGCTGCAGAACCTCCTGATGTCATCAAGGAGAGAAGGGCTCCCTCTGCCGAGGTCCCTGAGACTGCAACTACTAGACTGCCTTACTACTGCCACCTCTGGTTGTTCTCTTCAAGCTGTTTAATAAAATAACTCTTGTGTTTGTGTAGTACGAGTCTAGCCCAGTGCTGTGGCTCCTCACAGGGCTCCTCTGCATGGGCATGATCACCTCCACAGCACCCAAGGATCCACAAACACACATAATTACAACACACCACAGAACACTGAGATGATGATGATTTCAATGTATTATCCACTTTGTCGCCTAGATCTCTTTCTTGGGTGGTAACTCCTATGATGAATAAAAGAATGAAACCACTGCCATACTATGCCACCAGTTCCAATTTCTGATAGCCACTGTAATAGAATAACATGAGAAAAAGAAAAGTGGCTAAAATATCAAGTAAAATAACAGAAGTTTTCTGATTAAAATGCCACAAGACAAAATCCACCACAGATATGAGTAAAGTTTTCATGCTATGTCGCCATTGAAACCCACATTAGAAATCACTCAATATCTTATTGTCCTCTAAGTAATCTGCCAATTGGCTTAGGAAAATACATTCTAAAACTTTACCCATTGATGGAAGAACAGTAACAGGGTGGTAACTAGAGGGTTCATCAGAAGGAAGCAATGGATTCTAAAGTGTGGGGCGAATTATAGCTTTCTTAAACTACTCCAGAAAAATCCCTTCTGAGAAAGATAAGCTCACCATCATAATGATATCAATAAACAAATCTTTTAAGTGTTACAATACAGAAAATTGTCAAACAACTAAAGAGCTTTTAGACCTTAATTTAGTCATCGACATATCGATTTTTGTAGAAGCAATGGGATGAAAACAAGTCCAAGTCACTTTAGGATTAACAATTGCAGAGGAATCTAAAATCTTACCTGCTGCCATTAGAGACTCAAGAACAGAAAGGAAATTATCTCCTGACCTAATCGCAGCAGAAACCTTTGTCATTTTTTCATCTAAATAGGATGCAAATAAACAGCTATCAACTAACTGAGAATTACATGAAAATTCCGTCAACTTTGTTACCAATGAAAATAGCTCTTGAGGACTATTCAAAGAAGCAGATAAACAGGAACTATAATATTCCATACTAATCTGTACAAATGTATTACAGTTATTATTTCTCAAAGAGAAATTATTATCTTCAGCTGGAATAGTCTTCAGCTTTCACCAAATACGCTCAGCTTGTCGCATTTCTCTTTTCATACAATCACATTATTTAACCATGGAACACGAGGGCATTCTCAAGGCAGCCCAATTGTTTTTAAAGGGGCAACTTTATCAATAACTACACTAAGAGAATTAGATAACAAAGTAACATACTCATTAGTAGAGTATTTAGGAAGATTACATTTTTCCTTGCCCAATTCAAATCTAAATTTATCAATATTAATAATGTCTGCACAACCACGGCTCACTACCTCAAAATTTATCAACTGACAAAAAACAAGTATATTTGAGGTTTAATGCTTAAAAGCATATATTATGAATTTATAACGCTTAAACAAGCTTTACCGGGGAAGGTATCAGATAGGAGTGCTCACAGTCTCACAGGCTCTTGCCCTATACAGGGCTACAACCCTTCTCATGTATCGGCACTGTTAAATCACGTCATTTACCATTACCCCAAGGTAAACCTGTTTTATGCGTGTTCTATAAAATCACCAAAAAAAAATTTTCTTAAAAGATTTTGTCTTTTTTACCCGTGAAAACCAATCACCATTATATTGTTATGTGATCTCTCTATTCAATAAAATTAATTAATACTATAACTTAGTAAAATTACTTATCTTTTACTTATTGTGTGCTCATTTGTTATCGGCTGACTTCCTGCCCGACATTGTCAGTCAATATTAATAATACCATGAGATTGACGCATATATCCAATGTTATAACAGCCTCGGTAATTACAACTTGCACAGATTTAAACGAAACGTTAATAAAATAATGATGTGACAACATTATGTCTTCCAGTTTAACATCAGAAACTACTTTATGAACTACAATATTTGTAGGAATAAAAAGTATATCTAAAATGTGCCCCACACAATGATGCTGACGTAATAAGATGCTGAAATGCGTGCTGATTTTTCTGTACAAATCTTTTGGGCTCGCATGGCAAAAACAAGCAGAAGCGTGGGATGTAATAACAGATGCATATGCTAATTAGATACATGCATAAAATCCACACACACCAAACATAATGTGCATTGTAATGTGCATTCATGGCCCTATGTAGTAAAACGCACAGACATCCGCGCAGAAACCTGCGCAGACTCCCATCGGCGTTGAACAGCCGTGATTGATTCTTGGGGTGAAAGCCTTTCTTTTTCAAAAAAATGAATAAATTAGTGGTCCAGAAGGTGATGTGAAGGTGGGTAAAGAAATATCCTACCCCTTTCCAATTGCTGGCAAAAGCGTGACTTGCAGATCGATGATTCTGCCTCATTGAGAAGCTGCCTTCTCTCTACCCATTCTGTCACTTGGCTGACTCACAAAAGTATCAAACACCGGCCCTTTCACCTATCTCCTGCCTTGACCCAGGCGCTAAAAACCCATATTAAAAACCTGCACTAACCTGATCTCCCTGCTAGCGCATTAATAGATAATTGCCTCCTTTGTATGCCATTAGCATGCACTCTCGCATATAAACCACGGGTCTATAAGCATGCTTGTACGCGCTTTTTCCTGTGCACAAAACCCTTATTACCCATATAGGGCATTGCACGGGAAAATGCATGTACAAACAGGCGTATAGCCACGCACAAACCCATGGCAGCGTCAGCTCACATTATTACATCATCCCCAATATGTAGAAGTTTTAATACGCTGCGACTACCTCATATTAATAGTTATGGCTATAAAATCAGCAGCAATCTAATCCTCTTGGTCGTCCACATGCATATTAAAATCACCCAACACCATCAAAACTTGGTAGCCTACACATAAAGAAGTTAAAAAGTCTAAAATTTCATCAACCATTGCATCCTCCCTGACTGGGCAGATGATAAACAAGGCCAATTTCCCACCCTCCACAAGTGATAACTATGCTTTCCCCATCAGTACAGACTGAGTTTGTGGTCAGTATGTTTAATCTCCAGAGTAGAATAATCAAAATTCAACACTACCCCTCCCTTTCCAGCCCTTGTTGATGTAAGTAAGCGTACCCTGGAGGACAGGGAGTGTTTAACAAAATAGCATCTGTCTCCTTATGCTAGGAATCAGTTATTAACATATCTGGATTGGCATTCATCAGTACAGAAAAAATTATAACTGACTTATTACCAACTGAGCTAGCATTGGCATATAATACAGACATAGCAGATGGAAAGATGCTAGCACCAAACACATTACAGACCAATATTCACTAGATCGTTTAGTGGTCAAGTTAGCCTGATAACTTGTCCTGTATATTCAGTGGATAAACGTCCCACTGAGTATATTTGCTTAAATGTTTCCAGCTACATGTAGCCGGATAACTTTAAAACCTAACCAGCTATGTTTGAATATAGCCGGTTAGGTTCAAAGTTATCCAGGCTCATGTGGCTGGATAACTTGCTACTTAAATGGATATCTTCAATGGTTGTCATAAATGAAAAACAAATAACGACAGAGAGAGCCATCTCCTCCCTCCCCCCTAAAAAATATATCTTGTAAAGGCCCTGTTAGGCCATGCCCTCTTCACACCCAACTCCTTAAAATATTAACAAGACCCCCCCATCCATACCGGTGTATTGTAAATTATAAAATCAGGCTGCTCCTTCCTTTCCCTCCCACACACCCACTCACCCACAAGGGCTTACCTTATCACGGCATCCCACCCCCTTTCCCTGACTATCCCGATCCCTCCCGCCCCCCCCCCCCCCCCCCCAATACCTTAAATTAGATTACTGGGAGCAAGGGACCCTCTGCCCTGAACCTGGCGCCTTCACGCTGCTCTAAAACAGACAGCACTGGAAGCATAAGCTTTCATTAACCTGTGTGCTAAGTGCTTTGATGATGCATGTGTTATGGCCGCCGGCTGCGGCGGTCCACAACCGGGACCGGCCACTTACCTGTGGCATCGGGCTCCCCTTGGGACGCCCGCGGGAGCGGGCGGCCGCCGCTGAAGTTTCTTTGCGGCTATGCCACTTCCAAAATGGCCGCCGCTTCTGCTGACTCGGCCCCTGCCGGGTCTCCTAGAGCCACGCGCGCGGCTGCTGAGGTAATTTAAAGGGACCATGACAGGAAATGGTCATGGCTCCTCTTTAGGACACCTTCCTGGTTTCCTGTATTTAAGGCAAGGTCTGCTCCTCACACCTTGCTTTGGTATCTTGGCTCTTGGTCCTGTGAGGTCCTGTGCCTCGAATTCTTGTTCCGCTGCCTGTTCACCTGGTTCCTGTTCTTCTTGGTCCTTGTTCTTGATTCTCCTCTCATTGGACGGATTCTTCTGGCTTCAACCCCTGGACCGGCTTCCGACCATTCCTCTGGCTTCGACCCCTGGACCGGCTTCTGACGATTCCTCTGGCTTCGACCCCTGGACCGGCTTCTGACCATTCTTCTGGCTTCAACCCTCGGACTGGCTTCGGACCAATCTCTGGATATCTACACTTGAATTGACTTCGACCTGATGAAGGTGCCAGCTATCTGAATTACATGACCTGCAGGAGGCGCCTGCATCCAGACCTTCTTCGGTCTTCAGGGAGTCTCCTAAGTCCCAGCGGCCGGGTTCCTATGGACTCCTCCTGGGGGAATCGCGAGCTTCATTCCACATCTACATCATCAGGCCTTGCCTTCCAATAGTAGGGACCTAAAAGGGTTTACCTTCCTAGGTAGCGCTAACTCTACTTCAGATCAAGGGTCCACTGCCAGATCCATAACAGCATGCACTGAGAGCACCGATGATCTGACCACCGTGACATATTGAGCACCAGAGACTCTGATGCAGATTGTGCCGAAGGTGCCAATGAGGGTCGCATTGATGGCATCGGTGGAGATGAACTGCACATTGAATATTTGTTTTTGAATGCAGGCTCCAATGGCCCTACCAATTGGTAGCATTTTTTCTTCAAGCCACAGCTATGGGAACTCAACCCCATGGCTCCTGCTTGCATTGATGGGGGAGGTTAAGAAGAACTACTGCTCCAGCCATTACCCACTGAAGCAAATGAATCTCCATTGCTGGAGGAGGATCTACTGCGACTCCTCAGAGTTTTATACATCTTCTTGATACAATGAGCCCTAGACCAATGCACATAGTTTTTCTGGTCATGCTCTAGATGTTGCACAGTTCATGGCCATCGGTAATGGACATTACCTTTCCATAGATACCCCATTTGAAACCACTCACCATGGGTTCCTTTTTCTGGAACATGTCAAGGCAGCTAGGCCTCTTTGTGAAGACTGCAGCTTCTCTTCTGTGGTAATGGGGGTTTTTTTTGTCTGTTTAGCACTGAAAAGTGCTTTTGGGGAGCTGCTGAGGCAGTGAGGCAATGAAAAAAGACCAATTAGTCAGACAAAAATGAAGGTTGTGAAAAAATTCTGAGAAGAGATAGAGTGCATGTCCATGCTAGTACTCAGACAAAAAATGACTGAGGAGGGTCTCGAGGCAATTCCCCACGCAGGAACTCCTGCATATGCTCATTTGAACTCAAAGCTCTACTATCTTGGACAGACAGATATGTTTAGTGTCTCTGAATGACATCACCCACATGTAATGGTTAATTCATCCTGCTTATCAATGGAAAACAATTCACAAGGTTACATGACCACATTATTCCAGCGCCTCGTCATTGTATTTGTCCTGCTGCTGCTTGGAGGACTCAGAGTGGCTCTGATTTCGTATCAAAAGCAGCGTGGCAATAGCCATTAATTAATCCTAGCTGGCAGGAGCAGGTATGCAGAGCTCATAGTGCAATGCATTCTAATTCTATCAGTGCATTTCACACCAGCACCATACAACATGCCTCGCTATTAGTTGTACTACATCATCTGCTGGTCTTTTGGGAGCACCACTAGCATCACACAATTCTGCCATGAGGCCAATATTATAACACGTGTAAGCTATTCGCATACAAACATGTGATAAATGAGCAGTAACAATAGCATATTTCTAACATATCTGTCAGTGCACACCACCTACAGCACTAAACATATGTATTCAACTTCTCCCAACCAGTTCTGACAAAAGACAAACCTGGAACAGTCTCATTCTAGAATTATGGATATGGAAACCAAAGGGAGGAAAAGATTATTGTCAGACCAGCAATACACAAATACCACACAGAAAAAATGAAATGAATTTTGCATTTCAGTTTTGCTTAGAATGTGCACCCAAACCTCTGCCTCTACAACCTGTGGTAGACACTGCTGAAGTTTGTGTCAATGCGCCTACACATTCCACAGAAAGCGCCAAAAATAAAAATATAGGATACTTTCTACTTTCTCTCCCTCAGAGTGGACATTGTGAGAGGAAGGTTACATTGCATAGGCACAGGTAGATATAATTATAGTAGCAAATACAAGACTGTGTAAAAGATAGTTTCTCAGATGTCATGCTTAGAAACCTAAGGTATTTCTGTTCTATAGGAATTTGTCAAATTCATGGGTAAATTTTATCACATCACCTTTGACAAATTACTCCAGCAAACCAAAGGGAAATTCCCAAAAATCTGACAAACTCAAACAAGGCATAAATCTACCTAATTCCAACACAACCTGGAGCTTTCACACATCTCTCCTCTTAACAACAGTGCATACTAATACTGGATGTTTTTAGCTCAATGCATGATTTATTTTGCAGACTCTTGTCAGTGAAGTAGCAAACTGGTTTTCTATCTGTGTTATTTCTTACTCTGCATTTTTTATGTCTTCAAGGGAAATTTGAACCACATGTTTGAATCATGAAGCACAAACATGCTCAATAGTTCTTCCTAAGCTCCATAACAAAATAAAATTCACTTTGAGTTGTACACCTTTTCATGTTTTTATAGGTCTCAAGGTGGGGAGAGAAGACGTGCTTTTGCTACAACTACGATGAATTAAGGACACATAAGGGCTGATTAACTTAAAACTGCTTTGCTCTCTAGTGGGCGAAAAGAGGAAAGAGACAGAGCAGCAGCTGTTGTAAAGTCAAATATCTGGAAGATATTCATCAAGGTTCCAAAAAATATTTTGAGGCAGGCAAAATAGACACTCCATTAACACCCTACACTCCACCCACAGATATGCCAACAAATACACATAGCAGCATCTGGAAGCCCCCAGTTCGAAATCTGTTTACTCTTGCATCCGGAAATGATATGATACTAGAGAAGTAATTTGCTAAAGATGTTTTCTACTTTTCCTCCTCTTTCACTGGATTTCATCTTCTCTTAGCTCTTTGTCCATCCAGACATGACACTGTGCTGTGAAGAATAGGAAATAAGGAGGAAAAGGAAGAGACCCAGAGTGCTGCAGAACTAGGCTGTTTGTCCAATGTGGGCAAGTCTGTGTGGAGTATTGTAGGTTGCGATTGTAAAGAAATGAAAATTCTAAATCTGTGGCACTTTCATTACATGTCAGAGCAATCTGGATGCAAGGCAACGGTATTTCTTTCTGAGAATGTGCTGCTGGCAGGATTTCCTCTTGAGAACTATAACCCCCCTATGTGTATGACATCTGAAAACCATGTGTGTGGTCTCAAAGATTCATTTGCTACATCTTGGGGATAATCTTACCTAGGTCGATCAACGGGCTCCAGATTCGCCCAACAGGTTTGATCCCGTTCAGGGTTTATCCCACTGCATGCAGGGACTTATAGTCTTGCTTTTCTTAGGGACGGCAATAGGGAAATCAGAACCACAAATCCCTGCATGCAATTGGGTAATTCCAGGACTGGATTAACCCTGTGGGGAAAATCTGGATCCAGTTGGCAACCCTATAATCTTAGCACAACCTACAAATAATCCAGTTTTTATATGACTAATATAGCTATCTGACTCTGCACTTTATATCATTCTAAAAGTATAATAATATAGAGAAGATAAGTTGCTAATGAGTAAGGCGTGAACTTCCTCCTTCTAAACCAGTGGAAATGTTGAGGACCTCAAAATATGTATGTGTTTTGAAGTTAGTAGAAAACAATACTAAACTGGAAACAAACCTATAGAGACTTCCATTTTATACTTGTATTTTGTTTAACCCTTTCACTGATGGATTAATTTCCATGCAAGAAAAAACAAATGTGGAGTAAATGAAAAAAAAAATACAGAGTGCTTGATTTATGGTCCGACATACTAGATTTTTCCCTATTTTGTGTCTGTAAGGAAAATCCTTATTACATAGACCCATTAGCTGGTTTAACTAACCTAGCCAGCTAGCTTGGGCCAACTAAGCTTCGGTTAGCCAGGGGCATAGTATCCATAGTGCACAGTAGTGCACAAGCACCATAACTTTAAAAAGGGTTGTGCCATGCAACACCAACTTTAGACAATATCACTCCTCACCCCAGTCTCTGCCTCCTGGTTTCCTCTGTGCTCTTCCCAAGTCCTATTCTTCCCTTGCCCCAGCTGGCACCTGTATGTTACTGCACTTCACCTCAAATACAAGTACCTCCTCCCTCCTGCAGCTCTGCAGTGAAAATCCCTTGCAAACTGCAAGGCTCTGCATCTGTGGAGGTCCACATGGTTCAAACGTCTGCTGTGTCCCTGTGCAGTTCTAACAGCAGATGTCTGAACCATGCAGGGCTCTGTAGATATGGAGACTGGCAGTTCAAACAGGGAATGTTTCACTATGGGACTGCAGGAAGAAGGAGGCACCCATAGTTAAGCTGCAGCTGAGCAACTTGGAGGTGTTGGTTGGGGCAGAGAGAAAGAAGGGACAGTGTAGGGAAAGAATAGGACTGAAGGGGACAGCTGGAGAAAGCAGGAAGCAGGGACTGGAGGAGGGGGAGCAACAGAAGAAGAATGGAAATAAGGGACTGGGGAGTAGTGCAGGGGAAGAATGGAGGTAGGGAAGGAGATGAATTAAGGCTCGAATTGGAGTTTCAGAAAGAAGGTGAAAACTAGATTATCTAGGCAAGCCTTTGCTGTTTGACCAGGAATTGGTTTATTCTATACAGTCTAATTTGGAAATCCGTTCTTTTAGTATGGAGAGCAAGTCAGGAGTTTTTATGTTTTGTTATTCTATTTTATTTTATTGTTTTTATTATTTCCTATATTTAATTTTTCTATTTTAGATTGCTATTTTTATGTACTATTTATATTTTGATGTCATTTTATGTATTTTATGATGATCTTATGTTGTTTGTAAACTGGTATGATTGTTCCAAAATATCGGTATAGAAAAAAATAAATAAAGGGACAAATGAGATGCAGATGGTATGAGAGCATGGGAAAAAAGGGGATTTGGGAATTAAGGAAGAGCAGGTACTGGGGAGGAGATCAGAGAAGAACAGGGACATGAGGAGAGCAGGAACTTGTGTATTGGAGGAAGGCTAAGAGATGGAACACTGACAGAGTTGGGAGACAGAGCAGAGACTTGTAATTGGTGGATAACCAGGACTTGAGGGTCAATGGGGACTTGCAATTGGGTGGTTACTAGTGGGAGCTGCTACATTGGATGGGGGGAGTATGAATGAGGGTGTAAGATGGAGATAAGAAAAAGGGGTTGAAGGGTGGGGAAGGATTGAGAGGTGGTGTGAATGGCCTAGATGACCGGAGAGTGGTTGAAAGGAGATGGAAAAAATTGGGGGCTGTGGAGGGGTGTAAGGAAAAGGATAGGTCTATGAAGGGGGTGAAAGATGGTGGGTATGGGGCTGAGGAGGTGATAAAAGATGGGGTAATAGGAAGCTGGTAGGCTGTAAGAGGAAGAAGAATGGACTAGAGGCCAGGGAAAGGATGAGTGACAAGGAAGGAGCAGGGGCTGGTGAGGGGATGTTGCACTCACCAACCACAGAACTCCTAGGCCGGTTCCTCCGGATCTTCAATGCCTCCCTGCCATGCCGCCGGTCCCTGGGCCCTTGGCTTCAGTGGCCTGTCTCCCCGTTCGGCTCTGCTCACACTCTCTGACGCCGGGGATTCCGCAGTCTTGCCAGCACATGGAAAGCCGCCAGCTTCCGGCCCTGCCTGGGGTTCCTCTATGCACGCGTGCTTGCGGCTCTGGCCGCAATTTAAAGGGCCAACAGCGGGAAATCTAGGCCTGCCACAGAGGATGACATCATCAACCTGGCCCTATTTAAGGCTCTTCCGGGCTGAACCTAGGTGGCTTGGCAACGAGTCTCCTGTGTTGCTTCTTCCTGGGATCCTGCACTGCTTTCTCGAAGTACTTCTGTTCCAGCTCCTGGCTCCTGTTCCAGTTCCTGACTCCTGTTCCATTTCCTGATTCCTGTTCCAGTTCCTTGCTCCTCGTGTCTTCTCCCCTCGGACAGATCTCCCAGGCTTCTGACCCTCGGACTGGCCCTCACCCTGCCTGCTCACCGCCTGTCTTTGGACCTCGGACTGGATCTCACCTCGCCTGCTAGCCACCTGCCATTGAACGGACTGGACTTCACTTTGCCTGCTAGGCACTTACCACTGTACCTCGGATTGGCCTTCGTCTTGCCAACTAGCCGCCTGCCATCGAACCTTGGTCTGGGCTTTACCCTGCCTGGTAGCCGCCTTCCTCTGAACCTCAGACACACTGACCATACTCCAGGGCATCTCCACAGGGGCCCACCTAAGACCAGCCGGCCCTGGTACCCAAGGGCTGGTAGTGGCGAAGCTCCAGCTGGCCCCTGTCTTCCTCCAGCCTTGCCTCCTGCCATTGGTGACCTGCGGGGGGTTCCCCTCTCAGGTAGCATCAACACCAACTCAGACCAAAGGTCCACAGTCTACGTTGTGGTTTCAACAGATTGCCAAGCCCATGGACCCGGAGGAGGCCTCTGCCTTACAGGCCATACTGGGCTTAGCCCAGAAGATCCTGGAGCAGCAGAAGGTCCTGGAGTCACTCGCCTTGGCAGTGGAACGGCTTGGCCAGTGCATGGATTCCACGGTTCATCTGGGTGCGTCGGCTCCTCCAGCTGTGGGCTTCCCCACTCCCTCGCCGACTGCATGACCAGTCCTGCCACTCCTGGCTCCTCCATGTTTTGCCAGGGCCCCCTGCACTGCCGCAGCTTCTTGAATCAGTGCCACTTGCACTTCTGTCTCCAGTCTGTACTCTTCCCTGATGACCTCACCAGGACCACCTATATTCTCTCCCTTTTGGATGGTAAGGCCTTGGCCTGGGTCTCTCCCCTCTGGGAGCGTGCCGATCCGGTGTTGCAAGACCTACAAGGGTTCCCAACCGCACCGTCTTCAATGATCCCGGGTGGCAGACGATTTCTAGCTCCTCCTTGCTTCACCTGCACCAAGGGTCCCATTCCCTAACAGACTATTTAATTGAGTTTCGCACCTTGGCATCGGAACTTAATTGGGGTGAGGACTGCCTTCGCTCTATCTTCTTGGATGGACTGACCTCCCGAATTAAAGACGAGCTGGCTGCTCATGAACTACCCACCTCCCTGGACGCCCTCATAGATCTAGCCAGCTGCATAGATCATCGACTCGAGGAGCGGTCCCGGGAGTTACACTCTTCTAAAAGACCTTCACTGGCTTCCCGGTCTTCCCAGCATTCGTCCTCTCCCAAGCAGGGACCCGGGTCTACTAAGACCACCTCCGAAGAGCCCATTCAGTTGGGTCATAAGCAGCTTACCCCCGAGGAACGCCTCCGACATCGACACTCCTGACTCTGCCTGTACTGTGGAGAGGCCAGGCATCTTCTAGATCATTGCCCGGTAAGTCCGGGAATCTCTCGGGCCTAGGTTGCGCTGGGGGACTGCCCCTAGGCCTGACATCTCCACCTCCCTTGCTCACTCTTCCAGTATGAGTGAGGTTTTCCGTGACTTGTACAATTGCATTGTTGTCTACTTGGATGACATTTTAGTCTTCTCCAAGGATCTGCAGACCCATCGCCTGGACATCGCCCGGGTGCTCCAACATCTCCGAGACAACCAGCTATTTGCCAAACTTGAAAAATGCTCCTTCGAGAAGGAAAGCTTGCCATTTCTAGGCTACATAGTCTCCCGGCATGGATTCCAGATGGACCCAGAGAAGCTCAAGAGTATCCAGGATTGGCCACAGCCTATGAGCCTGCGGGCCTTACAACAATTTCTTGGGTTCACCAACTATTACCTTACCTTTATCCACAATTATGCCAAGCTAGTGGCTCCATTCACAGCCCTTACTCGCAAAGGAGCGAACCCCAGACAATGGCCTCTTGAGGCCGTAACAGCATTCCAGCACTTAAAAGCCACATTTCTCCAGGAACCTTGTCTCCAGCACCCCGATCCACTATGCCCCTTCGTGGTGGAAGTTGACACCTCCTCTGAGGGGATAGGCGTGTTACTGAGCCAGCATTCCTCCACCACCCCGATCCACTATGCCCCTTCGTGGTGGAAGTTGACACCTCCTCTGAGGGGATAGGCGTGTTACTGAGCCAGCATTCCTCCACCGGCACCCTCCACCCGTGTTCCTTTTTCTCCAAACAGTTTTCTCCTGCAGAACGTAATTACGGAATCAGCAATAAGGACTCCTTGAGATCAAACTCACCTTTGAAGAATGGCGCCCCTGGCTTGAGGGGGCACAGTACCCCATCACCATATACACGGACCATAAAAATCTAGAATACCTATACCAAGCCCAGCAGCTGAACCCCCGTCAGGCCCACTGGGCCCTCTTCTTCACCCGCTTCAACTTCACTCTTCGCTACCATCCCACGGCCAAGAATCTCAAAGCGGATGCCCTTTCCCGCTCTTTCATCGTTGAGGATGTCAACGAACCTCCGCAACACATCATAGACCCAGCACAGGTCTTACTTTCAGCCACCACTTCCATTGTTCTGGGAAGATGGTGGTTCCTTGCAGGCTCCGCAATAAGATCCTACACTAGGCTCATGACTCCCGCACCACAGGTCACCCCAGACGAGCTCGCACCCTTGCCTCTGTACAACGCTTTTACTGGTGGTCCACGATGAGAGCAGATGTTTGAGATTACGTAGATTCATGTCATTTCTGCGCCCAGTAGAAACCCCCAGCAGGCCGACCATGGGGCTTATTACAACTCCTACCAGCACCCACAGAACCATGGTCACACATCGCCACTGATTTCATCGTGGATCTACCACCCTCTGAAGGCAAGACAGTTATCTGGATAGTGGTCAACCACTTCTCTAAAATGGCGCACTTCGTCATCCTGCCCAGCTTTCTCTCCACTCCACAGTTGGCACAACTTTTTGTCCAACACATCTTCCGTCTCCATGGCCTCCTGAAACATGTGGTGTCTGAACACGGGACCCAATTTACAGCCAAATACTGGAGGGCCCTCTGCAAAAAATTCTACATCACACTAGATTTCACTACAGCTTACCATCTGCAAGCGAATGGTCAAGCGGAGAGGACCAATCGGACACAAAAGCAGTTCTTCACAGCTACATCAACATACAACAAAATGATTGAGCATCTCTCCTTCCCTGGGTGGAATTTGCATTGAACTCTCATTCCTCCTCCGCCACCAAATCCTCACACTTTCAGCTCATCTATGGCAGGCAACCTCTTCCTTCGCTGCCCATACCTCTGACGGTACCTTCTCCAGCAGCCCAGTTGATGGCACGGGAACTGTATCTACTATGGAGGCGCACTCAACTTCTCCTCCAGGAAGCCAGTCAGAGAGCCAAGAAGACCGCCGATGCCCACCGGAGACCAGCTCTACAGTTCAAACCCGGCGAGAAGGTCTGGCTCAGCACCCAATATGTTTGCTCAAACTTCCGTCCATGTGTTTAGCTTCATGCTATATTGGACCCTTCCCTGTGCTCTGTCAACTTAGACCCGTCACCTACCAGCTTCATCTACCTCCATCCTTAAGGATCCACAATTCCTTTTACACCTCCCTCTTAAAACCACTGGTGCTGTCATGGCCATCTAGAGCTCTACCCAAGCCTTAACCGTTAACCTCAGAGAATGAAACCACCTACCAGGAACATGACATACTGGATGTGAGGAAAAGAGGTCGAAGATGGGAATACTTAGTGGCCTGGGAGGGCTTTGATCCAGAAGAGAATTCCTGGGAGCTTGCCACCAACATACTTGATAAGGACCTGATCAAGCAGTTCCATAACGCCCATCCTAGGAAGCCCAAACCTCCGGGGAGGGGCCCTAGAGGAGAGGGTACTGTTGCACTCACTGACTGCGGAACCCCTTGGCCGGCTCCTCTGGCTCTTCACCTCCCTGCCATGCCGCCAGTCCCCAGGCCCTTGGCTTCAGTGGCCTGTCTCTCCTGTTCAGGTCCGCTCACACTCTCTGATGCCAAGGCCTCCCCGGTCTCGCTGGCGCATGGAATGCTGCCAGCTTCTTGCCCTGCCTGGGGTTCCCCTATGCACGCACGCGGCTCCAGCTGCGATTTAAAGGGCCAACGGCGGGAAACCTAAGCCCACCCCAGAGGATGACATCATCAACTTGGGCCTATTTAAGGCTCTTCCAGGCTGAACCCAGATGGCTCGGCAATGAGTCTCCTGTGTTGCTTCTTCCCGGGATTCTGCACTGCTTACTCAAAGTACTTAGGCTCCAGCTCCTGACTCCTGTTCCAATTCCTTGCTCCTTGTGCCTTCTCCCCTTGGATGGATCTCTCTGGCTTCTGACCATTGGACTGGCCCTCACCCTGCCTGCTTGCCGCCTGCCTTTGGACCTTGGACTGGATCTCACCACCTGCTAGCTGCCTGCCTTTGGACCTTGGACTGGATCTCACCACCTGCTAGCCACCTGCCATTGGACCTTGGACTGAACTTCGCCTTGCCTGCTAGCCGCCTGCCACTGTACCTCGGACTGGCCTTCACCTTGCCTGCTAGCTGCCTGCCTCTGACCCTCAGACACACTGACCATACTCCAGGGCATCTCCTCAGGGGCCACCTAAAACCAGTTGGTCCCGATACCCAAGGGCCCAACCTGCGGGAAACGTGGGCTGGTAGTGGCGAAGCTACAGCTGGCCCATGTCTTCCTCTGGCCTCACCTCCTGACATTGGTGACCTGCGGGGTGTTCCCCTCTCAGGTAGCATCAACTCCAACTCAGGCCTAGGGTCCACAGTCTATGTTGTGGTTCCAACAGGTGTTGAGAGCACAGGAAGGTAGATAAGGATAGGGTGAGTACAGAGTGTGATGAAATGGGGTACTAGGGAACGGGTGAAAGACAAAGGGGAATAGGATGCTGGAAAAGGAGCGAGAGCAGGGGAATGGGAGAGCTAGAGGGGAGTTGAGGTATAGATGGAAAACTGGTAGAAAGGTGAGAGGTGGAAAGAGGAAGATGGAGGAATGGAAGATTAGAGAGGGGAGAAGATGTTAGTGTTTGAGGTAGTTGTGATTGGATCCTTGGGCCGGTGGCAGATGACCACACCCCCGGGGAAAGATCCCAAGAGGGACTACCGGTCAAGCTCAGAGTATGGAGACAGACACACACTAGTTCTTTTATTAAACAGTATTTTGAGCCACTAGAGGTGGCAGTAGTGAGCTGGAAGTGCCCAGCACGGCTGTAGTTCCTCAGGTACTGGAACAGCGATCCTGGATAATTGAGCTGTAGAGAAACTGAATATAGTGAGTAGGCAGAGTTCAGGAACAGAACCTTGATGGTAACACTCACACAATCGTCTCTAGAAGTAGTCCAGGTATTGGAATGAGTTAGGCCCTCGAGGAGTGAGTACCTGGTTCCAGGGAAAGCTCTGAGAGAGAGAGAGTGTAACTCACTGGGGTAGTAGGCAGAGATGACTTCCAGGCAGAATAAGTATTCAGCAACCAGTCTGGGAACATGGGCCCCTCAAGATGCGAGTGCCGGTTCCTGACTGTGACCTGAAAAACAAAGAGAGAGCGAGGTCCCCGAGGAGCGGGTACCCCAGGTAAGTCCGAGGAGGCAGAACAGCTAACTTGATTAGTTAGCGATTTCTAAGACTTTATACATCCAGTACTGCTGACGTCATCTCAGGGGGACGCTCCTGAGGTTCACGCCATTGCTGGTACATCATTCGGGGCCGCGCTGTGCGCCCTTAGGCCCTTGTGAAACATGGCGGATTGCAGCGTTGAGCCGCTCTGGAGACGCCGGAGGAAGACGGCAGAAAGATGCCACGGCAGCCAACCTTCCACTTGAGCAAGAGGGAGTCGCCAAGGAGGTGAGGAGGGTGGAGTGGAGACGTCGGGCAGTGACGGTCGCAACAGAAGAGGAGTGAAAGGTAATTACGAATGGATAGAAAGGCAAAGAAGACAGAAATAGAAAAAGTTGAAAAGGAAGGATCAATGTCTGAGAAAGATGTATAGAAGGGAAGAAGACAAGAGGAGAGAAGAAATGGAAAGTGGAATGGAAAAGATTGAAGAGAGAGACCAGTACCAATTCAATCACAAAAATAAAATGCCCAGACAACAAAGGTAGAACATGTTTTATTTTTGGTGTAATAACCCACTGGTAATCAATACATTACTTAAACTCCTTTAGCTAGGGATAGAGAGGTGG
Source organism: Rhinatrema bivittatum (assembly GCF_901001135.1). Lineage (NCBI taxonomy): Eukaryota > Metazoa > Chordata > Amphibia > Gymnophiona > Rhinatrematidae > Rhinatrema > Rhinatrema bivittatum. Next base: position 557,642,205 of record NC_042617.1, read on the forward strand.
AGATTATGCGGCGGCGCTATTCGATGCAGCCCCTCTCCCCATAAGGGAAATAAAAGCAAGCTAGCGGCAGTGCAAAGGGAGGCAGTGTTTTTGAGTTGTGAAGTTAGGTGGAAGTGCAAGAGGATTTCCTTATTGGATTTTGGGCCTACTCTGAGAACTCAAGCAAACCCTGCCTGAGATCCCTAATAAAGGTTGGGAAGCTGCCCTTCACTCACTGACTGGTTGGGTTTGTTTCCAGGATTGTTTGGGTTTTTTTTTTGGGGGGGGGGGGGGGGGGGTTGCAGGTTTTATTGGTAAAAAGCCTGTGAGACCACTGGATGTTGTCTGCAGATATGTCATGGGGGAAAGCTTTTCCTGGGGGGCCCAGGATAGGGAAGACCTGCCCCTCTGCATCTCCTGAGGATAAAGGTATAATGGTGACCCACTGCAGAGAACTTTTGGTGATTTTTGGATTCAGTTTTGGGAAAAGGTTTTTGGTTAGAAGAACCATGAGGAAGAGTTTTGCTACCCCCTTCCTACCCTGTCAGAAGGAACATCAACAGCTGTGCATTCCATGTGGATCCTTTCCATCTTGGGATTCAGAAAGAGTTCAAATGAGCCACTGGAGAATTGCGAGTAAGACCAAATTGAGATCTATTGAGGACCCCCAATTGGAGTTTTCATCCCTAAAGAGATATTAATTTGGGACCCTCTGTGCATAGACTGTTTTACCAATTTTTACCAGCCTTGGAGGAGTTGTCCTGCTCACACAAGTATACCCTGCCCATGGGAAAAGATCATCAGTGATGTTAATAACTTTTGGAATTGTGCCATATACATATCTGATTCATCTTCAATAAAGTTACTTTTTGGACACTCAAATTCTGCATATTATTGGCACTACAGTACCCACAGTGTAAAGGATTTATTTCTCTCCCAGGGAACAGAGATACTCTGCCACCTTAGGGCCTTGGAGGAAGAATTCCTTCCCCCCTGTGAGAGAAATAGTGCCAGTGGATTCAGCCCCAAGAAAATTATACGTTTTTTAATGGCCACAAAGGTAGCTACTCGAAGACAGGGTGACATCAGTTTTTAGAGTGGAATATGTCAGTTTAGGAATATACATTTCTTATATCTGTGCATTTTGCTCAGTTCAGGAGGAAATGCATTTCTGTTTCTTTTTCTCTAATGTTGCACTGCATGCAGAGTTGGGCTTCTTGGGATTTCCTTTTCAGTTTTTGTCTGCATTTCTCTCTTTTAATTTATGGCCCCTTATTTTTTATTAGGAAAAGGTCAGTTCATGTTCTGTGTGTACGACTAGGGTGAATGTGTTTGGCATTAACCAGGTAGACTTGAGGAAAGCCACTTCTTATCCCTGGATGTAAGCAATGGAATCTATCTACTATTTGGGATTCTGTCAGGTACTTGTGACCTGGATTGGCAATGGCTACTATTAAAACAGGATACCTGGCTTGAAAGACCCTTTGTCTGACCTAGTATGGTAGTTCTTATGTTCTTATGTTAACCAATAATTTTGAAAATTCCAGGAACTTGTCCAAATCTTTTTTAAACCCAGCTATGTTTATAACTTTACCACATCCTCTGGCAATTAATTCCAGAGCTTAATTTTATATTGAGCGAAAAATTATTTTCTCTGATTTGTTTTGTGTGCTACTTAGTACCTTCACAGAGTGTCTCCTAATCTTTTTACTTTTTGAAAGCATAAACAATTTATTCACATCTACCAGTTCCACTCCAATCATAATTTTATAGATCCCTAGCATATCTCCCTCAGCAATCTCCTCTCCAAGCTAAAGAGCCTTAACTTCTTTAGCCTTTCCTCACAGAGGAGCTGTTCCATCCTCTATCATTTTTATCACCATTCTCTGAACCTTTTCCAGTTCCATTATATTTTTTGAAATGTGACAACAAAAATTGCACACAGTACTTTAGATGTTGCTGCACCATGGAGAAATACAGAGGTATTATGATATTCTCTACTGTATTCTCTATTCTTTCCCTAATAATTTCTAACATTCTACTTTTTTGATCATTGCCACACACTGAGCAGAGGATTTCAAAGTATTGTTGATGGTGATGCTTAGATCCTTTTCCTGGGTGGTGATTACCATACCTAGGAGCTTTTGATTTCCTGTCACCCTGAGATTGGCGCCAGGGGGAGGGGGGAAAAGGTGGTAGCAGCATACACATACACTAGCACACACGTGTTCACTCACACACACATATATGCTCATTCTCACTCACTCACTCATTTCTCTTCCTTGTCCAGACACTTATTCTTCCTTGTTCCTTGTTCACTTGTTCACCCATGCACACGTAAATCCGGCCGGATTTACGCACGCAGGGCCCTCGCACGCCAGCATGCCTATTTTGCATAGGCTGCCGGCACGCGCAGAGCCCCGGGACGCGCGTAAGTCGGGGGGGCATGCCCGGAGCGATGTGGCATTTTGGGGGCGTGTCACAGCGTTTCGGGGGCGGCGACGCAGGCGTGGTTTCGGCCCGGGGGTGTTCCGGGGGCATGGCCGCAGCCTCCGGATCAGCCCCCGGGACCGGAACACGGAGCGGGGCTGCCGGCTGGTGCGCGCAAAGTTACGCCTGCTTTCAGCAGGCGTAACTTTGCCGACAAAGGTAGGGGTGGGGGTTAGATAGGGCCGGGGGGGATGGGTTAGGTAGGGGAAGGGAAGGTGCGGGGGAGGGCGAAGGAAAGTTCCCTCCGAGGCCGCTCCGATTTCGGAGCGGCCTCGGAGGGAACAGGCAGCGCGAGCTGGGCTCGGCGCGCGCAGGTTGCACAAATGTGCACCCCCTTGCGCGCGCCGACCCCGGATTTTATAAGATACGTGCGAACAAAAGTACGCGATCGCACAAATTTTTAAAATCTACCCCTTAGATTGTAAGCCCTTTGAGGATAGGGAAAATACCTACAGTATCTGAATGTAAACCAATGTGATGTGTCAGATCAAATGTTGGTATATAAAAATAAATAAATAATATGGAACCTAACACTGTGATCTATAGTTTGGATTAGGGATGTAAAGAGGCAACATGTTAATAATGAATGTGCATCTCTCATTTGGATTACTTTTCTCTATATGTTTCTCTTTGCACTTTTTCACATAAAATTTCAACTGCCATTTGAATGCCTGGTATCCCAGACTCATAAGGTCCTCCTGCAATTTCTCAGAATCTGCTTGTGATTTAACAATTCAGAATAATTTTGTGTCATCTGAAAATTTGATCACCTCTCTCATTGTTCCCTTTTCCAGATCATTTATAAATATTTTAAAAAGCATTGGTACCAGTAGAAATCCCTGTGCGGACCTTTTAGTATAATATCAGATTGAGCCAGACATTGCAGATATAATTTCCTAATATTTCTTTGGACTTTTTCTGAGCCTAATCACTGTTGTTCTTCACAACAGATACCCCCAAAGGAAAAACAACAAGCAAGTAATGAATAATAGATGGGCAATGGATCATTGTGCCATTGACAGAAATGACACATAGCCCACAAGATAATCATTGACACGGACAGACTACACAGTGCTGAAGGCTGCGAAGGTATCATTTCTATCTGCCATGAAAAAAATCTGACCCATCACTGTTCATATCAAATTGCCAGTTAAGACAAAGAGATAACTGAAAAAGAACAGGCAGGGAAATAAAGCAAAAACAAGTTCCCAAATTCATGCAGATGACGTCAATAGCCCACAGCTGAACTTCTAATTGTTCAGGGTCAACAATTCAGTATATTCAGGTATGCGCAGTCCTCGGTTTGTTTTTTTTTCCTATTCAGTTCCAGAATGTGATGAGCTGTAAATTCTAAAAAAAAAATAGACTAGGTTCTAATCTCCGAGATGATAAGATTTAGAATTTAGAATTTAAGGGTCAACTTTACTTCCCCTCCTTTCTAGCTTTCCTTTAGCAAATAATGCCAGATATTCAAATTTCTCAATAGCAACTGGCACAAACGGGTCTATTTAGATTAACTTTGAGGGCAGACGACCATTTGGCTTAATAGAAAAAAAGATATCGTAGTAAATGCAGGCAGCAGAGTCACCACAGATGTTCCATTAATATCCTCCATTCTGCTTCCAAACAGGCCCATGCGGAGTTAAGTCACCCACACATTTTGGGGTAATTTTCACAGCTTTCTTGATGCTTTTGAAGAGGCAGCATCGCTTTCTCTGCCCGAGGTCACAGCATTTGTCTTTTCAAAAAGTGCTTTAGCAGATCCTACCTTCTACCCATCAACTTAACACCCGGTAACCACATAGGCCCTTCCTATCATGTGAAGCGCATCTGAAATCCCCTCTCACATACCTCTGCTACTTGTGCTCGCATTAAAGCCATGCACACATTCTCCTGCACATAATATGCCTATCAACCATGCTCACACACCACTAAATCTATCCGAAAAGGCACAGGAGACCACAATTAAATAAAATAGTCAAATATTGCTAAAACAAAATGTGTAATAATGGAGAAGGCACTTTCCAAATCCATTTACCCAGGTAAACTGTGATTTGCATGGGTAACCTGAACATCTGAAAAATGTCCTCCCTCAGCCAAGCTCAAAGTAAGGGCAGTCATCCATAGCACATGTTCTTTTAGTCAGACTTTGAAGAGGCACTGCCAGAGGCATGTTTAGGTCAGGGAAGGAAAATAATATATATATATAGATTATTATATTTTCAAGTCTACGCTCATCATTTTCCATTCAAATTGTACCCGCAAGGAACAAGTTTATACACATTCCCTTTTGAAAATTAATTACAAGATCTGTAATCAAAATATCTCCCCCAAAACTGCCCCTCCCAGGCATGTAACAGATCTTCAGAGTCCCTAGCAGTATTTCCTCAGAGGGGGAATTCTTTCTTTCCTCTGTTTGGTCCTGGCACTAGAAGACGCACATGTTATGGTGGGACTGAAAGAGAGAAAAAGAAATTCAGGAGAGGAGAGATGCACACACAACACAGAATCCAGCAAGCACAAAGCGAGACAGGAGGATGAGGCACAAACATAAGGGCCATCCCTTCCACTCCAGATAAACTCTCGGACATGTATGATTTCACTGGTGGCATACCTGAACTGGAGAACGCAGGTCCTTTTAAGAGGCTATTGCATAGTTTGTCTACACAAGGGGGAGGGGGGGAAGGAAGGCAAAATAAACATATGAGGTGGCAAACAATTACATATTTAAGCATATATAAGCAATAGAAGACGACAATGCACCAAAAGAAAGGAGGTGGGTTTATAGTGATATTGGTGATTAATAATTGCTGTGCATTTTGAAGGGGTGGGGGAGAATAAAAAAACTTTCTCTCGACAAGTCTAAGTACCTTCCCGTGGTGACCTTGTTGAATGACCTGTATATCAAATCTCAGCAAGGCAAACACTACTATTCAAGTGTGAAAGGAAAAGAAAAGAAAAATTCATTTGGCTACACCTCACCTAGGATATAAAATGGTGCTCACCCTTAGCTTCAGTACTAAGCATTAGGGATGTGAATCATTTTTGAACGATTAAAATTATCGTCAGATAATTTTAAAATCGTCCTAAATCGTCAGAGTGCACGATACAATATAAATGCCCCCGATTTATCGTCATAAATCATCCTAAATTGTTAAATAGGGTACGGGGGAGGGCGGGAAAACCGGCACACCAAAACAACCCCTAAACCCACCCCGACCCTTTAAAACCAATTCCTTACCCTCCCCCAACCTCCCGAACCCCCCCAAAATGTTAAATTACCTGGTGGTCCAATGGGGGGGTCCCAGCACGATCTCCTGCTCTCGGGCCGTCGGCGCCATTTTGGCTGCCACTAATTAAAATGGCGACGATGGCCCGATAAAAAAAAAACCCACCCAACCCTTTGAATCGACCCCCCTTAGCCTCCTCCACCCTCCCGACCCCCCCAAAACCTTTTAAAATTACCTGGTGGTCCAGGGGGGCCTCGGGGAGCAATTTCCCTTTCCCAGGCATCAGCTGCGCTAAAAAAAAATGGCGCCGATGCCCCTTTGCCCTTACCATGTGACAGGGTATCCGTGCCATTGGCCGGCCCCTGTCACATGGTAGGAGCACTGGATGGCCAGCGCCATCTTTAAAGGCTCGTCGGGCCTCTCCAAGTGGCCCGTGGAGAGATGCCACTAATCACGCCGTGCTCCTCCCTAGGCACGCGCACATCACTGATCCTTATGAAGGGCCCGTGGCAGGACCCTGGCCACGACCCCGGATGATGACGTCAAACTCTTCAGTGTATTTAAGCTCAGGCCTCGCTCCATAGCATTGTCTTTGCAACAGGTTTCCTCGCTACCTCGAGTACTCATTGCTGTGAGAGATTTGTCTCTACTCTCTTCTCCTGACCCTCATTGTTCCTGGTTCCTGTTCTCTTTGTTCCTGCCCCGCCTATGCTTTGGATTGACTGCACGGATTTCGAATTCGCTACACCTGACCACGCTGTTGCCTATCTCCAGACTCAGACCTCCGCTACGCCTGACTACGCTATTGCCTATCTCCAGACCCAGCCCTCTGCTATGCCTGACTTCGCTACTGCCTATCTCCAGACCCAGACCTCCGCTACGCCTGACTCCACTACTGCTGATCTCCAGACCTCGATCACTGCTTCGATTGACCAATGCTATTGACTTCCCCGTGATCAGACCATTGCTTCAATTGACTAACACTATTGACTTCTCCATGATCAGTTCTCAGCATTGCTTGCCACGACTTCCACATTGACGACTTCCACGTTGATGCCTCTCCTAGCCTACTCCCTGGACATGGACTTATTAGGCTTCGGCCTATCTTTGCTCAAATGCCCTCAGTCAGCCTCTGTTCCATTGGTGCCCGAGTTCCAGTAACTTACCCAGTCCAGAGTAGGACTACGCCACCTATCATCTTCTGTCACTGGGCTGAACCAACCTTCTCAGTTAATCAACCTCAAGGCCCACCAAAGTCCTGCTGGCCCTGGCATCCAAAGGCTCAACCCACGGGGAATGGGCTGGTATATGTGAAGATCCAGTGACCTCTGCCTATCAGCCCACGCCATCTGCCGATAGTGAGGACCCGTAGGTCCTCACCTATGGGTTGCATCAACCCCACCTCGGCCCAAGGGTCCACCTCCTATGCAACAGTCAGATGAGAACACGGCCGACTGGAGCTGAATCCCCTGCATTCCTTGGGATCCCTGTGGTACTTAGGAGGTGGCAGCATGTGCAGCATGGGTCCAGGAAGACAGACCAGTTCAGTGGAGAGCCACAGGAGCTGGGATCAGTGCTGGAATTTGGGCCTGCATGGCATCTATTCATACCATCAACCCCTTGAGCAGGCTAGTCAATTAATTCAGAATTACTTGCTGCTGCTGGATATGCTGGGCCAATCCTAGAAGAGTCTGGATGGCAGGCAAGTCCACTGGGTCCATAGCCTCAGCAAACTTGAAATGATAGTGGACCCTTGGGCTGTGGCGTGGTTGGCGCAGCCTAGTAGGCAAACCTACTAGGCCTATACCAACAGCTAGTGAACACTCCCTGAGCTGGAACAAGGCTGGACCTTTACCTATACCAGACTTGTTTCCCACAGGTTGAATCTTTGGATTCCAGAGGCCAGCAGGACTTAGATGATAGTCCCACAGGGCAGTCAGGAAAAGATCCCAGGGCTGGGCTGAGATCAGTTCAGGCAGTGGTCTGACAGGAACCAGGGTCAGGCCAAGGGTCAGGGCAGGCAGTGAACAAGCATAGTTGAGGTCCATGGCAGACATGAGAGGCAGGCAGCAAGCAAGAGAGTCATTCAGGTCCGTAACAGTGGTCAGTGGCAGGTGAGAACAAGTCCAAGCAGGAGTCAATACCAAAGCAGACAAGCCAAGGACAAGGATGAGGTGAGACTGGAAGCAGGACAGTCAGGGCAGACTGGACAAGGCAGGGCAGACTGGATGACACAAGGCAGGCTGGATGAGACAAATCAGAATCAGGAATGCTGAAGCAACACACACCGTTGAGAGGCAGGGGGACATGTTGCTGTTGGAAGCGCAGCTGAGGTTTGTTCCCAGCCACACCAACATCATCAATGAACAGCACTGCTGGAGTCCCTACCATGGAGCCTATATTGTGTGCGCACAGTCACACATGTGCATCTAGGGAGCACCCAGTAAGGAGTGATGGCGGCTGGGGAGATTGTGGTGTCAACGGCATCCTTCAAGTCTAGGCAGCATCCAGGTAAGTGCAACCAGTCGTGGGTCATCCTCTAGCTGGCCAAATGTGACAACCGTTCAGGTGAAGACAATACCTTTGGTACAGTTATAGGCCATAGTGACCCTATTCATGGACCACACTGTATCAGGAGACAGATCACAGAAGCTAATGAAAAAAACAAAGAGGAAGAAATATAGTTATGTGGACTTCAGAAGACTAAAAAAGATTAAAAAAGACTTCAGAAGATAAAAAAGGCTCCAGGGGCAATCCAGGTAACTATAGACCAGACTTCAGTGCCAGGTAAAATAGTGGAAACTATTCTCAAGATCAAAATCGTAGAGCATATAGAAAGACATGGTTTAATGGAACACAGTCAACATGGATTTACCCAAGGGAAATCTTGCCTAACAAATCTGCTTTATTTTTTTGAAGGGATTAATAAACATATGGATAAAGGTAAACCGGTAGATATATTGTATTTGGATTTTCAGAAGGCGTTTGACAAAGTCCCTCATGAGAGGCTTCTAAGAAAACTAAAAAGTCATGGGATAGGAGGCGATGTCCTTTCATGGATTACAAACTGGTTAAAAGACAGGAAACAGAGAGTAGGATTAAATGGTCAATTTTCTCAGTGGAAAAGGGTAAACAGTGGAGTGCCTCAGGGATCTGTACTTGGACCGGTGCTTTTCAATATATTTATAAATGATCTGGAAAGGAATATGATGAGTGAGGTTATCAAATTTGCGGATGATACAAAATTATTCAGAGTAGTTAAATCACAAGTGGATTGTGATACATTACAGGAGGACCTTGCAAGACTGGAAGATTGGGCATCCAAATGGCAGATGAAATTTAATGTGTACAAGTGTAAGGTGTTGCATATAGGGAAAAATAACCCTTGCTGTAGTTACACGATGTTAGGTTCCATATGAACCGGGGTGATGTTTTTAACGTGCCCCGGTATATAAAAAATCTTTAAATAAATAAATAAATATTAGGAGCTATCACCCCGGAAAAAAATATAGGCCTCATAGTGGATAATACTTTAAAACCGTCGGCTCAGTGTGCTGCAGCAGTCAAAAAAGCAAACAGAATGTTAGGAATTATTAGGAAGGGAATGGTTAATAGAACGGAAAATGTCATAATGCCTCTGTATCGCTCCATGGTGAGACTGCACCTTGAATTCTGTGTACAATTCTGGTCAACGCATCTCAAAAAAGATATAGTTGCGATGGAGAAGGTACAGAGAAAGGCAACCAAAATGATAAAGGGGATGGAACAGCTCCCCTATGAGGAAAGGCTGAAGAGGTTAGAGCTGTTCAGCTTGGAGAAGAGACGGCTGAGGGGGGATATGATAGAGGTCTTTAAGATCATGAGAGGTCTTGAATGAGTAGATGTGAATCGATTATTTACACTTTCGGATAATAGAAGGACTAGGGGGCACTCCATGAAGTTAGCAAGTAGCAGATTTAAGACTAATCGGAGAAAATTCTTTTTCACTCAATGCACAATAAAGCTCTGGAATTTGTTGCCAGAGGATGTGGTTAGTGCAGTTAGTGTAGCTGGGTTCAAAAAAGGTTTGGATAAGTTCTTGGAGGAGAAGTCCATTAACGGCTATTAACCAAATTGACTTAGGGAATAGCCACTGCTATTAATTGCATCAGTGGCATGGGATCTTCTAAGTGTTTGGGTAATTGCCAGGTTCTTGTGGCCTGGTTTGGCCTATGTTGGAAACAGAATGCTGGGCTTGATGGGACAGACATGACAATTTCTTATGTTCTTAAAAGGAGATAATATATACAGCTTTTTTTATGCTTTAAACATCATATGTAAATCAATAGGTTTACAAAAAGAGCATATCAAAAACTGGAACAAAAGGAAAACCATTAAGGGAAAAGCAGCAAAAAGTGTAAGGGAGTTCTACAAAGTTCTTATGAAAAATAGACCCATAAAAGGTTTATCTCAGAGTAGGGATGTGAATCGTTTATCTGACGATTGAAAATATCGTCCTATATTTTCAATATCGTCAGATATTGGGGGTCCCCGATAGCGATAGGAAACCCCACAATTAATTTAGTGGGTTTTCTTATCGTTATGGGGGGGAGGGCGGGAACAAAGGACACAATCTAAAAACACAACCTGACCCTTTAAAATGAGTTTGTTAGTATCCCCCCACCCTCCGGATCCCCCCAAAATTTTTAAATACCTGGTGGTCCAGTAGGGGTTCCGGGAGCATTCTCCAGCGCTCGGGCTGTCGGCTGCCACTAATCAAAATGGCGCCGATGGCCCTTTGCTCTTACCATGTGACAGGGGCTATCGGTGCCATTGGTCCGCCCCTGTCACATGGTAGGTGCACTGGATGGCCCGCGCCATTTTCAAAGATGGTGCCGGCCGTCCATTTGCTCCTACCATGTGACAGGGACCGGCCAATGGCACGGATACCCTGTCACATGCTAAGGGCAAAGGGCCATTGGCGCCATTTTGTTTACTGGCAGCCGACGGCCTGAGCACGGGAGAATGCTCCTGGGACCCCCGTTGGACCACCAGGTATTTAAAAAAAATTTTGGGGGGGTCCGGAGGGTGGGGGAATACTAACAAACTCATTTTAAAGAGTCGGCTGTATTTTTTGGTTATTGGCTCGGGTGCAGCCGATAAAAAAAACCCGATCGGACTGCAAGATAAAAATTTCACGATGTGAATCCGAACCGGAATCCGAACCGATACCGGTTCCGATTCACATCTCTATCTCAGAGTGGTGAAAAGGCAGAGAGGCAGCATAAAGATAAGCCATAGTATAAATTATTACGCTTATTCATTGTATTACATTTTTGCTTAGTATTGAATGTATTTGAGGCAAGCTACTATAATCCAAGTTCCTGCCCCTGTGAGCTTTTTATGTGTTGGAGCCTTACAATGTGGACCAAGCTGTATCTCGATCTGAGTGATGTGTTTTGGACCCTTCAAAAAGGGGTTTTTGAAGGGTCCAAAACACAGACTGTAAGCTGTCACAGCCAAGGTGAAGGATTACAAAAATATGTCAAAGATCCCTGTTTGCTCTCCTATGAATGACAAATGTCCATCCAGCCCTCACAGCTTAACAAGTTGGAAAAAGTGCTATATTGTTTAGGCTACCCAGAGAACAGTACTACATAGCCAGCAGAGGAGGAAGCCAAAGGAATGCTGAGAGACCATTTAAGGAATAAAAGGCGCAATTTGGTTGGCTCTGTCTGTATGTGAGGAGCCAGGAGGAAAGGAGTGTATCTGCCAGCTCTAGAATCAGTTCTTCTCCTGAAGAAGTAATTATCAAAAGGGAAAGAGACAGAAGTCTACGATCTGAGGAAATAGAGAGACAGACAGCTGTTCTTGCTTCATAGCCAAGCTACATGTAAAATCCCAACAAAAGACAGAGGAGCCAAGAGCTGAGAGGCTGAGAGACTTCCTTTCAAGAGATAAACAGGCCCAGGAGCACATGGTTGGATCACCCTCCTAAGAAACTGAGTTGCACAGAAAGTATCTCAGCAGAGGAAGGAGAAAGTTTATTTCCTTGCCTTTTGTAACAAATTCAGTATCTCATCTTAACTCCTTCAGCCTTTCAGCTGAAGTCAAGCATAAACCTTTGCCACAGCCACACAAGATAGGGTAGGGAAAGAGAGCCTGATGGACTGTGGTCTTTCTGTTAGAGACTGAAACCAGGCCCACTTTCGGTTTAGTACCAAGTAAATCATATGGGAAAGCCCCATATGGAGAGAGACCTTCCACACATTGCAATGCTCATCTATTTGGTTTGTCATCTAGCCAGCTATACCATCAAGAGGGACTTCTTCCTTTTCTTGTTTTTTTCCCACACAAATTTGTGTTTGGGACAGTGTGCACCCTTTAAAAATTGATGACATTGGGGTGGATCTGCCCCCTCCCCCCCTTTTTGAGTACTCAGAGGTAAAGACAATTTTTGAAAACTGTGTACTTCACTGCTTTTCTCCCCAACCCTTCTCTATTTGCATTCCTTATTTTTTCCCTATCTATTGAGATTGACATAAACGTGAGCCCCTCTTACCATGGAGCAATTGATGCAACCTTGAGGGCAAAGCCCTAAGATCTGTGCCAACAGCAGGCAAATGAGTCTTTTCATGGCCAGACTAAGGGAACATCCAAAAGTCAGTAGCTACAGACCGAGCCAAAGACTTGGACAAAGACTATGGCTGAAGCTGAGCACAAGGCTGTGGCTGAAGCTGGAGACAAAGGTATAGCTGAAGCTAAAGATTAGACTGCAGCTGAAGCTGAAGACAAGACTGTGGCTATAAACAGACTTGGACAACCTTTGCTTATGATGAGGAAGCACTGGCAGGACCCTTTTATTGGGCGAAGAGTCCTAACATCATCCAAGTATGTCGCAGGCATTTCCTGTGTGGGACTTTTAAAAGAGTGAGCTTTGGGTGTGCATGCACCTAGGTGGAAGCCCAGTAACAATGATCCTGGCAGCATCCCATCATTCCATGTCACCCAGCAGGGTCCCGCCACAGCGAGGCCCACCGGTCTCAGAGTGAGTACAGCCATGTACAGGGTCTTTCTGTGATTAACAAACATAACAGTACCCCTTTCTCTAAGCCCCATCCCCAAACCACTTATCTTTGGCTTTTGGGAAGACATTGAAGGTACATCTTTACCATCAGGGAACTTGGGAGTTTCAACATGATGTCTACAAATTCTTTGATTTCAAGTTGGAACTGAAGAAATATTAATGGGTTGGTCCTGTTCTAATGACAAGGACTCTTCTACAAGGGAAACACATGACTTATAAGTTTTGGGATCATTGTGTTGGATAAGGATGGCCCCTGCTGTCTTGGCAGTGGCTTCTACCTCCTCGATGATGGACTTCAGAGATTTGTAGCAGTCCACAGAATTTCAAGATGCTAGGGCTTCTGGTTGTTTTCCAAAACATAAGCTGGAACAGAATGTATACTGGAGCGACAGACCTAGTGCTGCAAGCGAGGTGGTCTGGAGGGGGGGTGGGGGCACCCAGAGATAAGAACGAGGCAGCACAATGCTCTTTGTAGGATGGACCCCATTGGTTGATCTGTAAGATGTTCCAGGCAATGGATTGTTGATTGAGTCTGAGCCAGGGTAATCCAAGTACAAGAGGACTGGACGCTTTAGGTAGCACATAGAACTGGTGTATTTCTTGATGAGACCCAATCTGTATAGTGAAAGCCATGGTGGTCGTGTCACATGATGAGGCAAGAGTTTTCCATACATGGAAGAAATACAAAGAGTGGTCAAACTAATAGTAGGGCATCTACACTGATAGAGCAGCAATTCCTGAATAAAGCTGCCCCCAGCTCCAGAATATACTAAGGCTTCAGCTTGAACTGAGTGTTTGCCGAATGTGAGGGACACTGATATCATTAATTGTGGGGAGGATCCAGGAGGGTGAAAAACTGCCTTCTCAACTAGACTTCTGCTTATGGAATTTTCTGGTCTCGTGGGAAAATGGCTAATGAAATGTCCCTGTGCTGCACAATAGAGGCAGAGTCTTTGTCTCTGTTTCTCATCTACCAAGAGTCATGTGTTTCCTAATTGCATGGGTTCTTCAATAGCAACAAACCCTGCTGGCTCTGGAATGGACTCCAAGGAGTACAGAGGCTTAGGGGCCACAGGAATGGTCCGATGGGAGGCCTTATTCTCTCGAGCTTTGTTCCTGAAATCTCAGATCTATTCAGATAACTAAGGCAATAAGTGCTCCTAGGGATGGAGGAAGGTCCGGAGCTACTAGTTCATCTTTTATTCTCAAGGATAGTTCTTGTCAAAAAATGGTGGTTTGGCTATCCTCGTCCCAACCATGTTCAGATGCCAAAATAAGTAGAGATGTGAATCGTGTCCTCGATCGTCTTAACGATCGATTTCGGCTGGGAGGGGGAGGGAATCGTATTGTTGCCGTTTGGGGGGGTAAAATATCGTGATATATCGTTAAAATCGTTAAAACCCGCTAAAACCCACCCCCGACCCTTTAAATTAAATCCCCCACCCTTCCGAACCCCCCCCAAATGACTTAAATTACCTGGTGGTCCAGCGGCGGTCCGGAACGGCAGCGGTCCGGAACGGGCTCCTGCTACTGAATCTTGTTGTCTTCGGCCGGCGCCATTTTCCAAAATGGTGCCGAAAAATGGCGGCGGCCATAGACCAACAGGATTCGACGGCAGGAGGTCCTTCCGGACCCCCGCTGGACTTTTGGCAAGTCTTGTGGGGGTCAGGAGGCCCCCCCCCAAGCTGGCCAAAAGTTCCTGGAGGTCCAGCGGGGGTCAGAGAGCGATTTCCCGCCGCAAATCGTTTTCCGTACGGAAAATGGCGCCGGCAGGAGATCGACTGCAGGAGGTCGTTCAGCGAGGCGCCGGAACCCTTGCTGAACGACCTCCTGCAGTCGATCTCCTGCCGGCGCCATTTTCCAGTACGGAAAACGATTCGCGGCGGGAAATCGCTCCCTGACCCCCGCTGGACCTCCAGGAACTTTTGGCCAGCTTGGGGGGGGCCTCCTGACCCCCACAAGACTTGCCAAAAGTCCAGCGGGGGTCCGGAAGGACCTCCTGCCGTCGAATCCTGTTGGTCTATGGCCGCCGCCATTTTTCGGCGCCATTTTGGAAAATGGCGCCGGCCGAAGACAACAAGATTCAGTAGCAGGAGCCCGTTCCGGACCGCTGCCGTTCCGGACCCCCAGGTAATTTAAGTCATTTGGGGGGGGGGGGGTTCGGGGGGGTGGGGGGTTGAAGGGGGGAGGATTTGGCAAGGAAATGTTTAAGTTATTTGGGGGGGGGTTGGGGGGGGGGGGGGGATTTAATTTAAAGGGTCGGGGATGGGTTTTAGCGGGTTTTAGTGTGCCGGCTCACGATTCTAACGATTTATAACGATAAATCGTTAGAATCTCTATTGTATTGTGTTCCATAACGGTTTAAGACGATATTAAAATTATCGGACGATAATTTTAATCGTCCTAAAACGATTCACATCCCTAAAAATAAGGAATTCCACTGCACACTCGCCAACAGAGCAAATGCCTTGATGGATATGAAGAAGTTCGGTGGCAGTGGACAAGACGCACCCAGGTTGATAAAAATCAGGCAAAATTATTGCATGAAGTTATCCAAATTCCTGAAAATTAGATCATCTTGTTGCCATAAAGGAGAGGCCCAGGCGACAGCAGGACTGTCCAACAAGAAAGGATATACATAATCTTGAAATTGTCAGAAAAAAATGGGCCAACTGTAGCTCAAAATGCATCTTACTAACATTGAGGAAACCCCTGCACCCCTTAAAGTCACCACTATACCTCAGGGATTCCATCATCCAGATGGGTGCCAGTGCAGGGTTCCCATGGGCGGGTACTGGACAGGGCCTGGATGTTGGGTTTGTATCATATCTAAATGCTAAGACAGTGTCTATAGTAGACCATTTACTTGATCATGTTGCTGCTGGGCCTGTTGCATGAACTGATTCAAGAAACTATTTAAGTCGGCCTTATGTTCCTGCATCTGAATGGCCAAGGCAGCAATGACCTGTTGTGGAAACACATTCCCTGAGCTCATGGCCTCAGCAACCTTTTGTGAGTGACATAATCAGAAGCCCCTCTTGCTATGGCTTGAGGACAAAGCCCTAAGGTCTGTGTTGACAGTGGGCAAACGAGTCTTTGCACAGGCCAGACTAAGGGAAAATCCAAAAGTCAGTAACTACAGACAGAGCCCAAGACTTGAACAAATTTTGTGGCTGAAGACTTGGATGAAGCCCGTGGCTGAAGACTTGGAAGCAGACTTTGACTGAGGACTTGGACAAAGACTGTGGCTGAAGCTAAAGACAAGGTTGCTTAGACAGACTTGGATGATCTTTGCTGAGGTGATAAGCAGGGGCAGATTGGCCTATTGGGGGATCGGGCTTCCCCCAGTGGGCCGGTTGCTCCCATCACATGATTTTTTTTTTTTTTTAAACTTCCCGGCCAAAGACAAGAAGAGGGTCTGCTGGCGCTGCGGCCTGAAGAGAAACCTGTGGGCAGTGCCAGTGGAAGCACTAGGCCTGGGCCTGGCGCGCCGCGAGCAGTGGTATCCCATTGGGAGCCAATGTCCCTGGGCGCAGGGAGGCTCATGTGGCGCTGCGACAGGCAGATCGGCAGGGCCGTGGTGAGGGTCACGTCACCACGACCCGAAGAAAAAGATCGCGTTTAAACACGGTGTTGCTCCTCCTCCTTCCTGCCGATGCGGCCCCGGAAGTAAACGTTGCCGGAGCCGCATGGGCAGGAAGGAGGAGGAGCATCAGCGCGTGCAGAAGAGGAGCAGCGCTTACGGGCTGCCGCGAATCCCAAGTCGCAAAGGCCCGAGAAGAGGAAGAGGCCCGGTAGCAGGGCCACCGCGGCCCGAGAAGATCAGGTCCACTGCAGAGCCCATCCTGCGGCGACCCGCGAAGAGGAGGCCCAGAGGTGAGAGAGAGGCTGAGGATCTGTAGAGTGTGTGTGTGTGCATGTATGAGATTTATTTATTTATTTAACAGTTTTTTATACTGACCTTCATAGTAAATAACCATATCGGATCGGTTTACATTTAACAAGGGTATAACTGGAGTAATAATTCAAGTAAACGAAAGAAAACAATAGGTAGAATAGGTAGAATAAGTCAAAGTTACAATCAACAGGGAAGGGGAACTTGGAAACTTGCAACAAGCTGGAAAGAAGATAAGGCAGGAAATAACTATAAGGGTTACCATAGAGCGTACGGGTTAAATGAGTTGAGAGATGAGTTGAGAGATTGTGTGTGAGAGTGAGGACCTGAATGTTTGCAGAGATAGCATGTGAGAGCCTCTGTGTGTGTGAGAGAGACAGCATGTGCCAGTGAGAGACTGTGTGTATGAATGATTGTATGAGAGAGAGCATGTGCCAGTGAAAGACTGTGGGCCGGATTTTAAAAGGGTTACGCGCATAAGGTACGCGCGTAACCCTTTTAAAAAACCCCTGCGCATGCCGAGCCTATTTTGCATAAGCTCGGCGGCGCACGCAAGCTCTGGGACACGCGTAAGTCCCGGGACTTGCAAAAAGGAGCGGTCGGGGGCGTGGCCAGGGGGCGCGGTTTTGGGTCGGGGGCGTGTTCGGGGGCGTGTGGGCGGTCCGGGGGCATGGCCAAGTGCCCCAACACAGCGACCTGTGTTGGGGACTGCCATGCCGGCATGCATAAGTTACTACTGCCCGGAGGCAGTAGTAACTTTTCAGATAAAGGGGGGTCTAGATAGGGCCGGAGGTTGGGTTAGGTAGGGGAAGCGAGGGGAAGGTGCGGGGGGTGGGGGTGGAGGGAACTGGCAGCGCGCGCAGGGCTCGGCGCGCGCAAGTTGAACAAATGCGCACCCCCTTGCGCGCGCCGACCCCAGATTTTATAAGATACGCGCGGCTACGCGTGTATCTTATAAAATCCAGCGTACTTTTGTTCGCGCCTGATGCACGAACAAAAGTACGCGCATGCTGTGTTTTAAAATGTACCCCTTTGTGTATGAATGATTTTATGAGAGAGAGCATGTGCCAGTGAGAGCCTGTGCTTGAGCAAGACAGCTTGTGGGAGTGAGAGAGAGCCTGTGTGTGTGAGAGTCAGACAGCATGTGCTAGTGACAGACTGTGTGTATGAATGATTTTATATGAGAGAGCATGTGACAGTGAGAGCCTGTGTGTGTGTGAGAGAGAGAAATGCATGTGAGAATGAGAACCTGTGTGTTTGAGGGAAGAAGATGGAGAGAAAAGAAACAGAAAAAAAGACAATATAAAAGTAATTGGCAAAAAAAAATAAGAAAGGGAAGGTGGAAAAAAAAAAGCCTGTGACCAACCAATTAGAAAACTAAGATCAGACAGCAAAGGTAAAAAAAAAAATTACTTTTTAGTGATTGGCACATGTAATCTTTGGGAATGTGCAAGAATAGCACTTTCTCTATGCGGATCTCACAATGTACGAGATCAGCATGGAGAAAGTGGAAGCCCACGGGGCCTGCACAGAGGAGGCAGCAGAATGGGCTTCAGTGTCAGTAGCAGCAATCGGCATCGCCCCAGTAGCCATGTGGCAGCAGTGACAGTGGCAGCAGAGGAATGAGAGAGGTTCTGAGGTTGCTGACAAAAGAGAGGGGGTCTGCCTTTAGTGTGTGCATGTGTATGAATGGGACTCTGCCTGGGGGTGTATGTGTGTGAATGCATGGGTGCCTGCCTGGGGGTCAGTGTGTGTGTGTGAGAATGACTGGGAGCTTGCCTGGGTGTGTGTGTTTGTGTGTATGTGAGGGAGCCAGTGAGTGTGAGAGCATGAGTGTGTATGAGAAAATCCAAGGGAGTAAGAGTTTGTGTGTGGAGGGGGAGAGAGTGTCTTAGAGCCTGAGAGTGTGTCAGTGTCAGTGAGAGCGAGAGGTTATGGTGGATATAAGAGCATGAATATGTATGTATGTGACAGTGTATGTGTGAGAGAGAATGGACATGTGAGTATGTGTGAGAGAGAGAGAATAACCTCCTAATCCTTGGCAATATCAGGGTGACTGGAAATCAAGAGTTCCCACAGAAGGGGACAGCAGGGGCTTTTTAAAATCCTTATTAGTTTTAATTATTGAATATTATTTGATGTCTGCTCTTTTTGAAATATTTTATTGGTGTTATATACAAATTTTTAAAAATTTCCCTGAGTTAAATTACTGGAGGTTCTATTCATCAGCAGTTTTGAAATATATATTTTTAGTATGATATTCCTATTGTGATGTTTTATAGTTCTTGATTTTATTGTTTGATGTTTTATGAGGAATTATGGTATTTTTTTTCCATTGCTGCATTACATACAGTCTAACTTGTTGTGATTTCCAGTTCAGTTTGTCTGTGCATTTCTGTGTATATTTTATGGTCCCTTTATTCTGTATTTGGTGACTCACCAAATTGTATGTGTAATTGGGTACCCATGGGCCAGTATGGAGAAAAATCCCCCGGGCCACTATTTTCCCACAATCCGCCCCTGGTGATAAGGGAGTGTTGGCAGGGCCCTTTTATAGGGCAAAGGGTCCTGATGTCATCCAAGGATGCTGTGGGCCCTTTAAAAGAGCAAGCTTTGGGCACCCAGGCGCCTAGAGGGAAGGCCAGTTGTAGCGATCCTGGTGGCAAACATAACACTATCCATATGAGTATGTTGGTTGCCCTAGCTAATAGGCCATACCCAGTGCTATTTTTGCATTGCTTGATTTAAAATAAGAAAACTGCAAATTTTTCACATTTAATGTTCTTTTTGGATTTACTGTCTACTTACATAATATTAGTAAATAGGTTAAATACTGTTTTATTCTGGTGTGATGATTTTATCTGGTCTGTGGTTCCACAAGTGAAGTTGTTTGGGAAGGACACAGAATTGTGGAATTTGGGTGACTGGGACATTGTCTTATCCCCCACTCAGGCTACGAACCTGAAGATAAATCATATTAGTGAATATAATTTCTTATGTGGTACTTTTCACCCTAAGCAAAGGGGCTATTCATAGTCTGGGCCATGGGGGAGCCACATATTATTTGCAAAACAAAGGCAGTATGAGAAAGTAATGTTCTGGAAAAGTATTTGGAAATGCTGAAATTTAGCAAAGGTCAGTGCTTGTATCCCATTTCTAGGCTCATCTTACATGCTGACAATATTGCATATTGTTAGATTTGTAAAGCTATCCAAGGCTGTTTAAATGCTAAACAATATGTAAAAGTCAAAAGTATTTTAAGAGTAAACATCGAGTTTCATTTCTGCCTTTTTGGGCTCAATTTATAAGAAATTTCATGGCTTACAAGAATTCAATCTTATTAGCATATATGAAATAAAATTATAATGTCAACCAATTAGGAAAATGTTATGTTAACTAAGTAGCTAACTCCCTGCTGTGCAAATTAGAGGTGGTGACCCATTTAACCTATTGTATCACTAACGTTCTCTGACACTGCTCCTGAATTTCCCTTGCTGGTAGTTGTACTCTCCTGGGATATCTCAATAAATGACTTTTCTCTTTTGCTGCCAGCGTGTGCAGCATTTTCCTTACAATCCACAACAAAAGCAATTGATGTAAATTGAAGATCTCTGAAAAAAAGCAAAGGAAAGAAATGTATAAGTGTTAACATTTTAAAACAATTAAGCACTGATGGAAAAAGAGAAATATGGAAGGAAATGGGAGAATTGCAGAGAAGTGCCAAAAGAAAGGTATATAAACAGTCAGGTAGCACCTGAAGAAAGGCAGTAGAACAGTCAAAGAACTCCAGAAGGGAGGTTCCAGAATACACTAGATCAATTGGAGAAATAATGGGTAAGATTCCAGTAAATGAAAATAGTGCAACATATGAGGATGAAAGGCAGGCCTGGAAGCAAAGAAGATGAAAGCCAGAAGAAAGGCAAAGAGATTGAGGAGCTGGCAGTTGAGCTCCTGGCTTATATGAAAATGGGTATGTATGCTGAGTTCCAGGAGAGGGAAAGACTACCTGATACCAAACTAAAAAGCATGATAAGTAAGATCAGCAAATCCATAATCTACATAGCAGGACCATCTATTGATATCATTAAAATAAATCAGATACAATAGCGTACAGCAAAAAATATTACTGAGAGAACCCTACCAACAAGGTCACAAAGGCCAGAAAAAAAGGAGAAAGATAACAATGCCTCCTTGGAAAAAATACTAGAGAGTAAGCTGGTTAGTGGAAAAAATACTATTCGGTAAGCTGGTTAGTGGAAAAGTTATCTGACTAATGTTAGCTGGATAGCTTGTCCCATATATTGAACAGGAAAAACATCCCACTAAATATACCAGCCCAAAGTTATCTGGCTACATATAGCTGGATAGCAAGAAAACCTAACCAACTATATTTGAATATATTCAGCTAGGTTTTTAAGTTACTCAGACTTGTCTGGCAAGATAATCTGCCACTTACCTGGATATCTTCAAAAGATTTCCAGGTAAATGCTGTTCCTGTTAAAAAAAAAATACATATTGTTGCATTTGTGGACCCCTAGGCCAAAGAGGACTTGGTGCTCCCTGCGGAGAGGAGCCCCACAGGTCCCCACCATCAGCAGGTGGAGCTGGCGGAAGCAGAGGCCAACTGGAGCTTCACTAATACCAGCCCACATTTCCCTTAGGTTGAGCCCTTGGGTGCCGGGGCCAGGTGCTCTTAGGTGGGGGCATTTGCCATGATGGAAGTCCAGGCAGGTGGACAGCACTGCAGGCCAGCATGCTGAAAGATAAGCAGAAGAACAGACTGGGGTGAAGTTGAGATTAAAGAAAGTGGAGCATAGCAATGACAATGTCCAGGCAGAGGTCAGAGGCAGGCAGCAAGAAACAAGGTCGGTGTCCAAGCAGTGATCGTGGCAGGCAGAGTACATGCAGTGTCGGAGTCCAGTCCAGGATCAAAGTCAGAAGATCAATCCACAAGGATAACAAAGAAGAGGAAGACGAGGACTACAGGACATGAAGAGCCACTGAACACAAACGAGAGGAATCAACCACAGACAAGGCAATCCAAGGACAACCAGACAAAGGGAACAATGGACAGAAGACACAGAGACAGTAACCACAGCAAGGCAGGAACCAGGAACCAAAGACAGCAACATAAGCAATACGCTTTCTGAGGAAGTGACCCATTGTCAAGGCAGTGACCTGAGGTGGGAGTCAGTCTTAAATAAGTCTAGGTGATGAGCTCATCAGTGCGCCAGGCTGCCATTCCTTCCACTGGCCCTTTAAGAAGGACAGGATCAGGCGTGCATGTGCCTAGGAGAGAGAGGAGCACTGGGCCTGGGAAGATCACAGTGGCCTGCCATGCAAGCAGGGGAGAGGCTAAGTCAATGCTCCTGCCCCGCAGGAGGAAGGGAGCACACTGAATCCCCAGCAGGCGGTCTTCCTTGGCATCAGGGAACCCGGAGATAAGTGCAGCAGCTCACGGGAGGCCACGAGCCGCGAAACACAACACATATATATCACCATGGGCCTGGAAATTGGATCCCTGGTACCAAGGGCACTCAGTCCCAAAAGGAACAAGAATAGACCTTGACTCAAAAAGGGGAAAAACAAATTATGAGACAGGAAAGATGGAAAAACTTCCTTATATCCCAAAATGAGAAGATAGTCACCGAGGAAAAACAACTCAAAATTGAAACTCCTCTGCATCAGCTCACTGATATATCCACTTGAGGTAAAATAGAGAGCAGCAGAATCTTCCCTACCCCCTAGTCTAACCTTACACAGGGACTCCCAAAATCCTCTGTGAAGGGGTATCAAAGTTTTCACAGGGAGTTTCCAAAAATGGATCAAAAAGAGTAACACGATGCCTCCAGCAATACAAAAACAACACGGACCTGTAGAACAAGAAAATGCATCACAATCCCCATGCACCCAAACAATCTAATCACAACCCTCACTATAATATCTCTTCTCCTACTTAATGCACAGTCCATCACCAAAAAGATACCAATAATACACAATCTCCTAATCAACTCGCATCCCGACATACTCTGTATAACGGAATCATGGCTCAAAAACACAGACACCGCCCTCACCAATCAACTACCCAAAGCAGCCTACAATATATACTCCATACCAAGACCAAAAAAGAAAGGTGGCGGCATACTCCTCATGGCCCTAAAGAAACTCAACATCATAGTCCACCCCATCAACCCACCACCCCCCATAGAAATTAGCCTTTTCAAATCAAAATCGTTACAAATTATCCTCCTACATGCCCCACTGGAACACTACAACATAATATATACACCCTAATTGAAACTATCGTCAACAACATCAACATGGCTATACCTGCTATTGTTCTAGGGCACTTCAACCTACACATGGACAAAACACCACTCTCACCAACCTGTGAACTCCTCCTAGAAACCATGACAGCCATTGGTTTCAAACAAATAATTAACACCCCCACCCACAATTCCAGACACATCCTAGACCTAATATTCATCAACAATCACATAGTCCAGACCCCCCCCCCCCCCCATCAGCCTCCACCATCCCCTGGTCCCCTGGTCCCTCCCATCAGCCTCCACCATCCCCTGGTCACAAACTTATCCACACCAACCTACAACTGAACCACCCACCCACAGAATCAAACCGAACCAACAAACACATCAAATTCATCAAACTATGCCCAAGCAATGAACTCACCAAAATCCTTCCAAACAGACTAAAACACCTTGACATGAATGACGCAAACATCGCCATGAACTCTTGGACGGCCATCAACACTGATATAGCAAAGATCAAGTGCCCAATTATCAAAAAAGTAATCAAGACCTCCAATAAACACAAAACACCCTGGTACACACCTGAGCTAAAAAACATCAAGCACCTTCTAAGATAATCTGAAAAAAAAAATGGAGAAAAGACTCGTCCCTTCAACTAAAAGATAGATATAGAACCATTCTATATATTTACAGAACTGACATTGAGAAGGCCAAAAGAGATTACTATTCCAAAAAGATCCATGACCTCCAATTTAATCCCAAAACCTTATTTGCCTATGTCACAGACCTGATACAACCGACCCCCAACACACCTTATCAAGAAAACTCTTCCAGAACATGTGAAGAACTCGCCGACTACTTCAATGACAAAATTGCTAAAATAATCGCCACCAACCAGCCTGCACCCAATTCAGCTCACCTTACCAAACCATCCTGGACTCAATTCAAAACAGTAGCCTCATCCAAAGTAGAATCAATAATCCAAAAACTAAACCCAGCTGCACACCCCATTGACCCCATTCCTATAAAACTTCTAAAGCAAATCCCAAACACCATAGCCACACCTATAGCAAACATAGTTAATATATCACTTGAACAAGGCATCTTTCCTGACTTTCAAATGTGCCAGCATCAAACCAATTCTCAAAAAACCACAGCTCAACAAAGCTGATCCATCAAATTACCAACCCATCTTCAACCTTCCCTTCATCGCCAAGATCCTCGAAAAAATTGTCAACCGTCAACTCTCCGAACATCTGGAAAATCATAACCTCCTATCGCCGTCCCAACATGGATTCAGAAAATACTTCAACACCGAAACGCTCCTTCTATCCCTCACCGACCACATCCTCAGAGGCCTTGACCATGGCCAATCCTACCTCCTCATCCTACTCGACATCTGTGCTGCCTTTGACACTGTCAACCATGAAACCTTACTAAACAGACTAAGTGACATCGGCCTAGGCAACACCACACTTAATTGCTTCAAATCGTACCTGACAAACCGGTCATACAAAGTCAGACTTAATACTGCAGAATCCAAACAAATTCCCCTCACACATGGTATATCTCAAGGCTCATCCCTCTCCTCTACCCTTTTCAACATCTACATCCTCCCCCTATGTACACTTCTAACTGGATTAAATCTAACCTTCTTCTTATATGCAGATGATGTTCAGATCCTACTCTCCATAAAAGAAACTATCACAAACACACTAAAAACCTGGGACAACCACCTCAAGAAGATAACACAACTTCTATCACAAATGTCCCTCAACCTCAACCACAACAAAACGGAAATACTACACATTAACAACAAGACCATCTCAACTCTCAAAACAACAACTCAGCACCTGCCACAGATGCTAAAATAACCCCCTCAGCCAGAGATCTCAGTGTACTCATTGACAATGAAAGCATGAAGAAACATATCAACTCAACAATAAAATATGGATTTTTCAAACTCCAGATTCTCAAAAAAATCAAACCAATGCTCTACGCCCAAGACTACAGAACAGTACTCCAAGCACTATTATTCTCCAAACTCGATTATTGGATGGGCCTCCCATCCAATTCTCTCAGGCCATTGCAGCTGCTCCAAAATGCAGCAGCAAGATCACTCTCAAACACCAAAAGATCTGAACACATCTCACCAATCCTCAAAAACCTGCATTGACTGCCCATCCCACACAGGATTCAATACAAAGTTCTAACACTCATCCACAAAGCACTATACACTGAAAAATTCGACTGGCTGAGCCCTGCCCTGCACTTTCAATCCACCCAGAGAACACTCCGCTCCACCAACACTGGACTCATTCCAACTCCCTCACCAAAAATGGCCCACCTATCCTCAACAAGGGACCGAGCCCTAACATGTTCCTCACCACATTTGTTACAATTTATAATGACTCTCCACAGCCAAATTGTTACTCATGTTACAAAGTTTCAATGTAAAATAAGAATTCTATGTTAATAGATTCCTCTGTTACTCTGTAAACCGGTGTGATATGTCTAATTGAATATCGGTATAGAAAAACAAATAAATAAATAAGCCAAAAAAGGTCAGACAAAAAACTGATCCCAAGAGGGCAACCCAGGAGAAACCTGTATATTAAGTTAGCAAAAATAATTAAGAGGAGGCAGGGGCATCCTGCTTTCTGAAAGCTTATCCCAAAAATACACAATGGAACTCCACATCCTAAGATGATGGCAGGGTTTTTTACACTGCTAGAGCATACCATGTGCAGCTTCCAAATCTCTCTGAACCTCTCCAGCTAGATAGTACATTCCTTTTGGTAAGGAAACCAAAGGTTCCTTACACGTGTTAAGGCCAATCTGTTTTATTGTTAATCATCTTTCAAGGCAGGAGTGGTCCTTCAGGCCCTTAAGATTTCAGAGGTTACGCCATTTTTAAAAACATCTAATCTACCAGTGATAACCCAAATAGTTATCATCCCAGGTTCAATCTCCCATACCTGGTGAAAATCATTGAAAAAGCAGTGTTGTTCCAGATCCTAGAGTTTGTCCACCAAACAGGATTCAGGAACTGTCATAGCATTGAATTCCCTTCTGGTAGCCATGTGGATTTGAATAAAGGATTGGAAGCTGTAGTGGTGTTATTTGATATAGGCTCAACTTTCGACATTATACATTTTGAGCTACTAGTGCAATGTTTGACAGCAAAGAAGTTTTTAAGCTAGGTGCTCCAGTGGTTTGGGTTCTTTTTGCCTTGGATCAAACAATATGTTCACTGGCAGAATGCAGTGCTCTGCACCGTATGACTTACCTTGCAGCCTACCCCAGGGGTCACTATTATCCCCACTCTTATTTAATCTGTATTTAGATCCCCTAGCCAAACTTATTGTTGTGGATGCTGGTTAATTTTAAAATTTTTGCTGATGGTATTCAGCTTTTTGTCTCATTTGGCCCTGAATATCTGGAAGATTTGTGACATCTCAACACGTATCTCAACCTTGGTTGAGACTGAATCCAAGCAAATCAGAAGCCCTGTGGACCGATCCATACGAGTGAAAGATTCAGGCTGTGTCTTGACAATGCAAGTTAGGAAAAAGACAAAGTTTGTTCTAGATTTGGGGGTTATCTCTGGATGCTCAAATTTCTTCAGCAATAATATCATGTTTCTAGTATTGACAGTAATAACATCAAATTCAGCTATATTTAGCTTAGTATGAATTTGTTCACATGATCTATGCCATGATTAGTACTAGGCTAGATTTTATAACATGTTATGTTTAGGGAGTCCCTTAATAAGGATTAAGCTGCTCCAATTAAAACAAATACTACAACTAGACTGCTAGTATTTATTTATGTATTTATTTGCTTTTATATACCGACAGTCGATTGAGATATCACATCGGTTTACATATAACTCGGTGAATAGGGCAGGGTCTGCCTTATTTTACATGAAGCAATTAACATGGTAACTTGCTTTATTTTACATTGTAATATATAACATGGTAACTTGTCTAGCAACGAAGGAGATGAGTATAAATTATAACAATTTAAAATATATAGGATAGTAGCAAATCATAGTAACATTTATAGTGTCATAATATGAATATGGGTTTACATAGTAATGAGGTAATTTGAGAGATTAAAACAAAAACATTTTACATTGCAACAAGGATTTATGACAATTTACATTGCGTCGGGGTGACATTGTAATGTGGTGTTTGAACAATTTATAACAGTCTAGATCGAAGCAAAGTGGCTTGTGTCAGGTTTGGCGAGGGTGTTAGTGTGTGGGAAGATGGTGGGAGAGGAAGTGGAGGCGAGGGAGGCGGGAGGCTAGCGGAGGGGTCTTTAAGGGGGTGAGGGGTGAGAGGTCTTTATGGGGGGGGAGGGGTGGAGAGGGAGGGAAGGGGGTAGAAATGGAGGGCGTGAGCTGAGGGAGGGTGGTGAGGAAGTGAGTGGAGGTGGGGGGGTGTTGAAGAAGGGGGGAGTGAGGATACAGGGGTAGGGAGTTAAACTCAAGGAGAGGGTTGAGAGTCTGGCTGGAAGGCTTTTCTGAATAACCATGTTTTAAGTTGTTTTTTGAAGTCTTGGGCGGAGGGTTCGTTCCTGAGGTAGGATGGGAGTGAGTTCCATAGTGTTGGGCCCGCTACTGATATGGCTCGTTTGCGGGTGGAGGTTCGGTGTGCTGTTTTGGAGTTGGGGACCGTGAGGAGGCCGGCGTTGGAGGATCTGAGGTTTCTCTGTGTGGTGTATGGGCGTATTGCAGTGTTTAGCCAGTTCATTCTGTTGTTGTTAATTTTTTTATGGATGAGGGTGAGGGTTTTGTATTGGATCCTTTGGCTGATGGATAGCCAGTGAAGTTCTTTTAGTGTGGGTGTGATATGATTTGATTTTTTTGTCATGTTTGTGATGGTCCTGGCCGCAGCGTTTTGCAGAACCTGAAGAGGTTTGATGTATGATTCGGGGAGTCCAGTAAGTAGTGAATTGCAGTAGTCGAGCTTCGAAAAGATGATTGATTGCAGGACTGTACGAAAATCTTGGGCGTGCAGAAGGGGTTTGAGTTTTTTTAATGTTTGTAGCTTGAAGAATCCATCTTTTATCATGTTGGAGATGTGGTGTTTGAGGTTGAGTTGGCTGTCGAGGGTCACACCTAGGTTTTTTGTGGCTGGTGTGAGGGTAGTAGAGAGTTGTTCCATGAACATATTTATTCAATCGTGGATAGCCTTCACTGGATACCAGTGAAGGCAAAAATTGAGTATAAGGTTTTGACCCAGAGCCGTAGCTAGCCTATGGCCGATATGGCCTCAGCCATAGGCGCCATCCTCGAGGGGAGCCATCACTTTCAAAATTTGATAGACAATTCGCTAGCCTCTCCTCTACTGATAGGCCTCAAGAGCTCAGCTGCCAGGGGGAGAAAAGCTGCTGTAACAGCATCTGGAGTTGAGTGGGAGGAGGGGGAGCGGTGGCAGCCCCCAAATCAGGACAAAAAAAAATCACCAACGCTACCCCCTGCCCATGCGTAGTCAGCTGCAACAGGGTCCGTGGAGCTGCAAGATGCAGCATCAGCCTCACACCCCGGAAGTCAGGATTACACACTCTGCCAAGCAGCGTCAGCCTCCTCCACTGAATTTAGGGAGAGCGTGAGCTGTGAAAATAAAATATTGGCCTCTCACCCCACCTCCGCAGCCTGAAGAAGTACTGCCCTTGGAGCTGCATCAGCTTCCTACCCTGCTTCAGCAGTCAGAATGAGTGCGGCCCACAGAGCAACAAAAGTAGCATTAACCTCCCAACCCTGGAAGTCGGGAAGAGCCAGCCCATGAAGTAACGTGGGCCTCCTTCACCTCCCCCGCATTTAAGAACAGCGTGGCCAGCGGACTGAAAAAAAAACAAAGGCCTCCCACTCTGCCCCTGCAGTCAGAAGAGCTTTTGTGTGTGTATTTGATTGAGCATATATGTGTTAGAGAGAGGGGAGAATGTTTGTGTGCAACAAACAGCTCTCCCCACCATCCCGCTAATCCATGACTATCTTAGAGCATCTGGAAATCAAAAGTTCCCGGGAATATAAAACAGGGGATTTATAATTTTTGGGTATTAATGTATCTGCTGTTCTGAAATATTTTATTGCCATATGGAAAAGTTTTATATGAGTTTTTTATTATTGGATGTGTTATGAATGTGGGCCCTTAAATCGCGGTAAGACTACCGTCGACGGGCAAGGCCTTGCTCACCTAGGACTCTTGCTAGAAGACTTCACCCTGGAAGCACGCGACCCCCCCAGGAGAGGCCCGTAGGGGTCCGGCCGCTGGGACTTAGGCGATTCCTCTGAGGACTGTAGAAGGTCTGGATGCAGGCGCCTCCTGCAGGTCGTGGGTTCCAGACGGCTGGCGCCTCCAGCAGGTCGTGACAGTCTTGAGGATGGAATTCAAGAGAAGACCAAGTCCGGTCCAAAGTTCAAAATACCAGCGAGATCCAAATCCAGTCCAAGTGAAAAGCAGGAGAAAGGTCCGCAGCCGTACCAGGGTCGAGGCAGGAGAAGGGTCCAAAGCCGTACCAGGGTCGAGACAGGAGAAGGGTCCAAAGCCGTACCAGGGTCGAGACAGGAGAAGGGTCCAAAGCCGTACCAAGGTCGAGCCAAGAATCAGTCCACGGAGCAGGAGAGGAGACGGGATGACGAACAGGAACCAGGAGCCAGGAACACACTCTAGGCAGGAACCTCAATACTAAGGCAAGGACTGGATGCACAGCCCTTGCCTTAAGTACAGGAAGCGGAAGGAGGAGCTGTGGAGGGAGCCATGACACTTCCTGTCATGGCCCCTTTAAGAATAGCAATGCAGTCGCGCGCGCTGCCCTAAGGAGAGCAGGGGGAGGAGTCAGCTGGCCGCGGAGCCATGCTGCCGGCTCGGCACTGGCGGCGGTGAAGACGCGAACAGGCAGGGCAGGCTGTCCAGCAGATCCCCGGCGTCCACCTAAGTAATCCGGGTGAGTCCCCTGCTATTCCGGGTCCGTTCTTCGTCGCGGCCGACCGCGGCCGGCGGCCATGACACCCGGTCCCGGTCGTGGTCTTCCGCGGCCGATAGCGCTAACAGTACCCCCTCCCTTAGGCCGCCCCCGAGAAGGCCGGGGTTTACCGGGGTGTGCGGAATGAAAGTCAGCGAGCAAGGATTTATCCAAGATATTCTTCGCAGGTTCCCAGGAGTTCTCCTCCGGACCAAAACCCTCCCAGGCCAGGAGATACTCCCAAACGGAGCCCCGTTTCCGGACATCCAACACTTCCTGAACACGATAAACCGTTTCATCCAGTGCCTGAAGGGGCGCAGGCTCCGGCGGCTTCCGATGAGGCCATCTGAGGATCAATGGTTTAAGAAGAGACACATGGAAAGAATTGTGAATGCGCAAGGAAGCCGGCAACCGGAGCTGATAGGTCACAGGACCCAGTTGTCGCAACACCGGAAAGGGACCAATATAACGAGGAGCCAGTCTCATAGAAGGGACCCTCAGGCGGATATGCCGGGTGCTGAGCCACACTTTCTCCCCGGACTGAAACTGCGGAGCTGGACGTCGATGTGGATCCGTAAATCTCTTCGCGGAACAGGCCGCCTTCCGCAAGAGCAGTTGCGTATGGGACCAAAGACGTTTTAGTTGGGAAGCAGTCAACTGAGCAGCCGGAGAAGGCACAGGCAATGGTACAGGTAAAGGCGGGCGAGGTTGGCGACCGAAGACAATCTGGAAAGGAGATGCTCCCGTAGAGGTGCCCGCATGTGAATTATGGGAAAATTCCGCCCAGGAGAGAAGGGATGCCCAGTCATCCTGACGAGAGTTAACGTACAGCCGGAGGAACTGTTTGAGCGAACGGTTAGTACGTTCAGCCTGACCATTCGCCTGCGGATGAAACGCCGTGGTGAAATCCAAGGAAATCCGGAACTTTTTGCAGAGATGAAGCCAATAGCGAGCCGTGAACTGCGGTCCCCGATCCGAAGTGATATGAAGAGGCAGGCCATGGAGACGGAAGATGTGGAGCATGAACAATTGAGCCAGTCGTGGGGCAGACGGGAGGGAGGGAAGCGGAATAAAATGGGCCATTTTAGAAAAGCGATCCACCACCACCCATATCACAGTATAGCCCTCGGAAGCGGGAAGTTCAACTATAAAATCTGTGGAGACATGCGTCCAAGGGCTGGTGGGAACGGGCAAGGGTTGTAATAAGCCCCAAGGTTTCCCGGTGAGAACTTTATGTTGAGCGCAGACTGGACAAGAGTCCACATAAGCCCGTATATCCTTATGCATCTCGGGCCACCAATAATACTGTTGTAACAGCGCCTGCGTTCGCCGTCGTCCCGGGTGTCCCGCCAGTCTGGAGTCATGACCCCAAGCTAAAACTTTATTGCGTAGTCGTTGGGGCACCACCGTTTTCCCGGGTGGCACAGTGAAGGTAGCGGACAGGATGATACGGGCTGGATCAATGATATGTTGTTCTGAGTCCACAATATCTTCAGGGGAGAATGAACGGGATAAGGCGTCGGCTTTAACGTTCTTATCGGCAGGGCGATAACGTATTTCCATATTGAATCGAGTAAAAAAGAGAGCCCAACGGGCTTGACGTGGGTTTAATCGTTGAGCTTGTTGCAAATACGTTAAATTTTTGTGATCCGTAAAGATGGTGATGCGATGTTGGGCTCCTTCTAGCCACTGTCTCCACTCGTCCAGCGCCATCTTAATAGCCAGCAGCTCCCTGTCGCCAATGGAATAGTTACGTTCTGCTGCAGAAAATTTTTTAGAGAAATACGAACAAGGATGCGTAGCTCCGGATGTAGTAGTCTGACTCAGGATGGCCCCAACTCCTTCAGCGGAAGCATCGACTTCTATAAAAAATGGACGCTTGGGGTCGGGGTGCCGAAGACAGGGCTGCCGAAGGAAAGAGTCTTTAAGGGTTTGAAAAGCTTCCTCGGCCTCCACAGGCCAGATCTTGTTGTTAGCTCCTTTACGAGTCATGGCAGTCAAGGGTGCAGTAATTTTGGAGAAATTCTGAATAAAACTGCGGTAGTAATTAGCAAACCCTAAAAAACGTTGAAGTGCACGCAGTCCATTAGGCTGAGGCCATTCTTTGATACATTTTAGCTTAGCAGGGTCCATTTGAAATCCTCTGTTAGATATAATGTAGCCCAGGAAAGGTAGGGACTTTTTTTCAAAAATACACTTTTCAATCTTAGCGTACAATTTATTTTCTCTTAACCGCTGTAATACTTGAATGACGTGTAGTCTGTGAGCTTGTAAATTAGCCGAGAAGATCAAAATGTCATCCAAGTAGACCACAACACAGATATAAAGCAGATCTCGGAATATTTCATTAACGAAGTTTTGAAATACAGCAGGGGCATTAGTCAGTCCAAACGGCATCACCAGGTATTCATAATGTCCGTCTCTCGTGTTGAATGCCGTTTTCCATTCATCACCCTCGCGAATTCTGATAAGATTGTAGGCCCCTCTGAGATCCAATTTGGAAAATATTTGAGCCCCTTGTAAACGGTCAAAGAGTTCGGCAATCAAAGGTAATGGGTAGCGATCTTTAATGGTGATAGCATTGAGTCCACGGAAATCAATGCAGGGTCTCAGAGTTCCATCTTTTTTTCCCACGAAGAAAAACCCAGCTCCGGCCGGGGAGGTAGAACGTCGAATGAACCCTTTTTGTAAATTCTCCTGAATATAACTGGTCATAGCCTGAGTCTCTGAAGCGGATAGGGCATAGACCTTCCCTCGGGGAGGAGAGGCCCCAGGAACAAGGTTAATGGTACAGTCAAAATCTCGATGAGGCGGCAGGATCTCCGCAGCCTTTTTAGAGAAGACATCCGCGAACTGGCTATAATGGGCAGGTAGCCCTTCGAGTCGTGTAATGCATAGGTAGCTGTCAGTAGGCATGGGTTCCTGAAGACAGGTCTCTTGACAAGCAGTTCCCCATCGCAGGAGTTTCAGGGTTGTCCAGTCAAACTGCGGATTGTGCTGTTGCAACCAAGGAATCCCCAATACTACGGGGTGTATGGCCCTCTGGATAACGTAAAATGACATTTGTTCGCAATGTTTGGGTCCAATGTGACACTCCAGAGGAACAGTCTGATGGGTTATCCTCCCCGGTAACGGGTCTCCATGAATAGAGGATATAATCAATGGTGTAGGACAAGGCTGCAGAGGAATATGGAGTTTCTCCACGATCTCTTGAAGAATAAAACTCCCTCCGGCGCCCGAGTCTACTAGCGCCATGGTGGAGAAATGTAGGTCCTTAAGAGCCAGTGAAATCCGGAGAGTAAGTGGAGGAGCTGGAGAGGTACTGCCTAGGGTTACTCCTCCGCCAGAGCCTAGGCTTTGAAGTTTCCCGGACGAATCGGGCATCGGGCTATGAGGTGACCCGATCCTCCACAGTACATACATAGGCCTGACCGACGACGTCTCTGTCGCTCCTCAGGGGAAAGAGGACCACGTCCCAGTTGCATAGGTTCTTCAGTACTACCTCCAGAAGATGTGGAAGGTTGTGGGATGGAGGATACTGGACGAGGAGGGTTCCAGGAACTGGTTCGTTTGGAATTAGTTCCTTCACGGGCTCTTTCTTGCAGCCGCCGGTCTATCCGGTTCACTAAGTTGATGATAGCGTCTAAGGACTTCGGTAGTTCTCGAGCCGCCATCTCATCCTTAATTTTTGGCGACAACCCCTCTAAGTATATAGAACGTAAGCAATTCTCTTCCCAATGCAGTTCTGAGGCCAAAGTTCTGAACTCGATAGTGTAGTCTGCGAGGGCACGATTACCCTGTCGTAATTGTAGTAATTTAGAACCGGCCACCACCTGTTGTCCTGGATCATCGAAAATTGTAACGAAAAGTTCCCAGAATTTTTTAAGGTTCTGCAGGATGGGGTCTGATCGTCGCCAATAAGGAGATGCCCAGGCCAGGGCCTTTCCTTCCAACAGTGACAAAATGTACGTGGTCTTAGTAAGATCGTCTGGAAACGAAGAGGCTTGAAGTTGAAAATGCATATTACATTGATCAATGAATCCCTGACACAAACGGGGATCTCCCGCGTAGCGTGGAGGTATAGGTAACGGAATTGTGGATCTGCCAGGGGTTGGCACCAACACTGGTACGGCAGCAGCGGCGGCCTGAGCAGCTGCCATGGCTTCCATACGTGCGTTCATTCGTTCTAATGATGATGCCATGGATTCCAGAATCCTTTGTTGTTCCATAACCTTCTGAGCCAACCCTGGAATGGCTTGGCGAGCCGAGGCCTCCGCCGGGTCCATGGCCTTAGTATTCTGTTATGAATGTGGGCCCTTAAATCGCGGTAAGACTACCGTCGACGGGCAAGGCCTTGCTCACCTAGGACTCTTGCTAGAAGACTTCACCCTGGAAGCACGCGACCCCCCCAGGAGAGGCCCGTAGGGGTCCGGCCGCTGGGACTTAGGCGATTCCTCTGAGGACTGTAGAAGGTCTGGATGCAGGCGCCTCCTGCAGGTCGTGGGTTCCAGACGGCTGGCGCCTCCAGCAGGTCGTGACAGTCTTGAGGATGGAATTCAAGAGAAGACCAAGTCCGGTCCAAAGTTCAAAATACCAGCGAGATCCAAATCCAGTCCAAGTGAAAAGCAGGAGAAAGGTCCGCAGCCGTACCAGGGTCGAGGCAGGAGAAGGGTCCAAAGCCGTACCAGGGTCGAGACAGGAGAAGGGTCCAAAGCCGTACCAGGGTCGAGACAGGAGAAGGGTCCAAAGCCGTACCAAGGTCGAGCCAAGAATCAGTCCACGGAGCAGGAGAGGAGACGGGATGACGAACAGGAACCAGGAGCCAGGAACACACTCTAGGCAGGAACCTCAATACTAAGGCAAGGACTGGATGCACAGCCCTTGCCTTAAGTACAGGAAGCGGAAGGAGGAGCTGTGGAGGGAGCCATGACACTTCCTGTCATGGCCCCTTTAAGAATAGCAATGCAGTCGCGCGCGCTGCCCTAAGGAGAGCAGGGGGAGGAGTCAGCTGGCCGCGGAGCCATGCTGCCGGCTCGGCACTGGCGGCGGTGAAGACGCGAACAGGCAGGGCAGGCTGTCCAGCAGATCCCCGGCGTCCACCTAAGTAATCCGGGTGAGTCCCCTGCTATTCCGGGTCCGTTCTTCGTCGCGGCCGACCGCGGCCGGCGGCCATGACACCCGGTCCCGGTCGTGGTCTTCCGCGGCCGATAGCGCTAACAGGATGCCTTTCTATTTGTCAGCTGTTTTGAAATATTTCTTTTTATTAGTATGGATTTACTATTATGATTGATGTTTTATATTTCTTTATTTTATTGTTTGATATTTAATGAGGAATGGTGATGTAGCTGTTTTTCCCTTGTTGCATTGTATATAGAGTTTGGCTTTTTGCGGTTTCCAGTTCAGTATTTGTCTGCACATTTCTATCTATAATTTATGGTCTCTTTATTTAGTATTTAGTGAGGGTCTGTCTATGTTCTATACATGTTACAGAAGTGAAATATTCTGCTAGCGGGTACTTTCGGTGTAGGGATCTATAGCAGCCTGGCTTGTTTTCTTTTCCTAATAGAAGATATTTTGGTGTTTTAGGACCTGGTGTAATATTTACAGTGTTGCCTTTTCATAAGTAGTTGTTTGAGTGCTGGCAGTTAGGGCTGTTTTGATATGGGAGATTTACAATATTGTAATTGCAATTCAATACTTGGTTTTCCCAGGGCCAGACCCACACCCAGCATGCATTACCTTAGGCCTGCTACCATATGGGCTCCAAGTGTCTATTGTTTTTGCAGGGTTTCTGGTTGGCACCACAGCAGTACATGTACATATAATATACATGCTATAAGTGATTTTATTTTTACCTCAGAAAGCCCTTTCTCACATAAAAATCTGTTATTATAAATGCATAATTTTAAATTGTGTAACCGGGGAATAGGTGGGTGCAAGGCCAAGTTTCACCTAGGGTGCTTAATACTTATTCACCAGCCCTAGGGAAGAGTGGAGGGTCTGATTGGTTGGAAGAAGACTTGGGAAAATGAGAGGGGGGGAGGGGAAGAGGAGGACTTGGAGACGAGGGGGTTTCAAGAGCAGAAGAAAGGATGCAGCTGTTGAGGGGAAGGACAAAGGGAGCTGGAGATGGTAAAAGGAGCAACTCGGTGAGGGGAAGATGAAGGACTGAGAGGGGGCAATAGAGGGGAGATTTGGGGAGGTGTAGGATTGGCACAGAGAACTGGAGGGAGAGAAGGGGGATGAAATCTAGATAAGTGACTAGAAAGGCAGAGATAAAGAGAGGGAAGACAAAGGAGAAGAAAAGGGAAAGATCGATATTAGACAGAGGAGGTACTGAAGAGACAGGAGAGAGATGAAACAGAACATGAACAGGAGACCCTGTAAAGGAGTTAGGAGAGCAAGAAGAGGAAAGCAGTATAAAGAGATGAGGACCAACGTGATTAGAAAAATAAAAGTCCAGACAGCCAGAGTAGAAAAAGCATTTTATATTCAGTTTCATGGATGGACTCTGTCGA
Source organism: Rhinatrema bivittatum (assembly GCF_901001135.1). NCBI lineage: Eukaryota > Metazoa > Chordata > Amphibia > Gymnophiona > Rhinatrematidae > Rhinatrema > Rhinatrema bivittatum. The sequence continues at coordinate 557,678,627 of NC_042617.1, forward strand.
CTATGGGAATGTGCAGCTCATGATATCTTATTTTGCACAATACAAGAGGAAATGTATTTCTCTTTCTCTTTCTCTGGTGTTGCATGGCAGGCAGAATCTGGTTTGTTGGGGTTTCCAGTTCAGTTTTTGAATGTAGGTTTATGGCACCAGGATCCCTGCATTGGTTCCGATTGAGCTGGAAGCCCATAGGGGCAGGAGGAAACTGCTGGATTAAAATTAAAATTAAAATGAAAGCTTATGTCATACAGAGGGGAGTGTGGGAGGGGTAGAGATGGATGTTTTGATGTGACTGGGATGCATGGGTAGTGAGTCTGATGGCCTTGGTTGTTGGTGTCTGCTTAGTAAGGGGAACTGGGAGGGTGGGATTCATAGAAGCACATGGAAAAGGAGGGATGCATCAAGTAATTCCATATCTCTGAGGTTTTTGTATTTTGTCCTATCTTGTCTCGTTGGACTGTTCTGACCGCATTTGATATTGTTCTTGTTGACTGTCTCCGAAATAAACAGTACTTTGGAAAAAAAAAATGAAAGCCCTATTTATTTTAACAGAGTGTTCTGACTCATGGGGTTATGTGTTATGTTCAGATTGAGGGCGCCCTTTTTTACTTGGCCATAGGTGCCAAATAGCCTGGCTTATGACTCTGTTTTGACCACTATTACTACTACTAAATCATTTCTAAAGTAATATTAGACATACACAGCACTGTACAGATACACATAAGAGACAGTGCCTGCTCCATGGAGCTTACAGTCTAGTCATAGTAGTCAAGACAAACATACATGACAAACAAGATTCTATGGGAAGGGTATTTATTGAAGAGGAGTACTTAGAATTTAAAAGCAACTGAAAAAGTTGAGTTTTTAAACTGGATTTGAATATAGCCAAAGAGAAAGCATGATGCACCTAAAGTGTTTTCCAGGCCTATGACACAGCAAGGTGGAAAGCACAGAGTCAGGAGTTGGCAGTGGAGGGAAAAGGCACAGATATAAGCTACTTGTTAGATAAACAGTGTTCACAAGGAAGGGTGTAAGGAGAGAAAAGAGCAGATAGGTAATGAGGAGCTGCAGAATGAATTCATTTATAGATGAGTAAGAAAAGTTTGAACAGTATGCAGAAGCGGATAGGGAGCCAGTGTAGCAACTTAAGAAGAGGAGTTACAAGGTCATAATGACGATGGAGATGGATAAGTCAAGCAGCTCAGTTTTGAATAGATTGTAGTGGAGAAAGACGATTCAGTGGAACCTGCAAAGAGCAAATTGCAGTATTTTAAGCAGAAGGTGATAAGAGTGGTGGATAAGCTTTTTGGTAGCATGATCAGAAAGAAACAGATGGATTTTAGCGATGATTATAGAGTTAGAACCAATACACTTTAACAGTGTTTTTGAATGTGCATTGAGAAAGAGAGGACAAAAACCGGGAGCATGAGAGTGCATTAATAAAGGCAGCAAAAAAGGGAAGAGAGAAAGTGGATTCAGGTCAAAAAGCAAGACGTTCTCTCATGGCCATGTTAAGGTGATGGTGGGACTTCCAAGCAATGAGGTCAGATAAGCAAGCTAAATTTGGGACTGAATTTGTGGTAAAATTTCTGGTGTAGGGAGGTAGAACTGGGAATCATCAGCATAAAAGTGGGACTGAAAGCTATGGGAGGAGATCAGAGCACCAAGGGTAGACAAGTAGAAAGAAAAGAGAAGAGGAACCAGGATAGAGCCTTCAGGCACACCAACCGATAGCCGAATAGTGATGGAGGAAGAACCACCAGAGGATACAATAAGGTAGGATGGGAGTGGTAAGAAGATAACCAAGAACGAACAGAGTCCCAACATTAAATCGAGTACAGCATGACAAGGAGTAGACAGTGATCAAAGGTGTCAAAAGCAGCAGATAGTTCAAGGAGGATGAGGATCAAGTAAAGGCCTTGGCCACAGGAAGATGGCTGCGGACTTTGGCAAGAGCAGTTTCTTGGGAAAGCAGGGGGCAAACACTAGACAGCAGACCACTACGTTTAAACTTACTTAGATACCTGAAAATCCAGAATTCATATCTATGTGCCACCTCAAACTTTACATTCTCAGGCTGAGATATTGTTGCAATATCTTCTCCAAGTGTTGCATAAGAACATAAGAAATTGCCATGCTGGGTCAGACCAAGGGTCTATCAAGCCCAGCATCCTGTTTCCAACAGAGGCCAAATCAGGCCACAAGAACCTTGGCCATTACCAGTAATCAATTGTTTTCTAGGGCACTGCCTTTCCTGTTAGTCTGTTAAATTATCTACTGCCTTTTAGATGCCAATTTAAAAAGTGTGGTTGTTTGTTTGTACTATAGGCCAATGGCCATTGGGGCTGTTTGGTTGGGAAGCTTCTTTTTAGATAGTAGAGCTTCAGATTTTGGCAGGTTGAGAAGAGATCTTGGGGAGGGGGGCATGGGAGGCTGATTAATCCTTTGTTAAGGATTAATCAAAATGTCCTATCCTCCTGTTGAGGATAGGACATTTTTGGAGGGGAAGGGAGGTAAGGAGAATGGGATCTTTGTATTATGTCTGTATCTTTTAATTGGATCAGTGTTATTTATTGTGTATTTTTAATTAATTTGTACCCCATTCTGGATATATATATTTTTTGTAATATAAAGATGGGCAACAAAACAATTAAATGAAATGAAATAACTAAGGTCAAGCTTGAGAGACTTGAGTCTGTTCTGATTTTGCCCCATTGCATCTCTGGGCTTATAGTTAACAATTCCTCATATAAAGGTGGGACTACCAATCCTCAGATGTAATGGGACAATGCCAGAAGTTGATCGGCCTGTCTCACCAGGCCACTTGGAACCTCATGGGAATCACTCCCCACAGTCCTGTCCTTGAGATAATGAAGACCACTAATGCTGCACACTTTTAGCCAGGAAAACACGAGGACCCATTTGAGCTATCTGCTGCAAATCCCAGTTTATTGATTTGGACAGCTTTGTATTAGAAAAGTAATAACACACTATCTACCTCAGAGACAAGAACCCTGTGAAACTTTTTTAGGGTCTGCAGAGTCTTCTAGATTTGAACCAACCTCAGTTGTCCACACAGCAAGCTTTCAGCAGCCTTACATACCAAGTAAGATACTAGAAAAATAGTGCCAGTCAAATTCATGTCACAAAAACAAAAAAAAAAATGTGATCTATGAACACAAGCTAAGCATTAAGAATGGTTTTGTAAGCAAGATCTATTTTAATAGAAACATAAGTATTATACATTGCTTTGTTATAAATTGGTTGTAATTTTAGCCTGACACTTTCTGAATTAAACTAGTTAGTATACAAAAAATGGCAAATGCCACAAAAGCAGAAAGCAAACTCGGTGTCTGAAGGTTAATGATTGCTCATGAAAGCTACAGAAATAAATTATCTGCCTAGGGACACTGTCACATGATCAGTACAAAAGCTGCAACAGCCAAAAATGTTTATGTAGAGAGAAAAAAAAAACCACTGTCAGCGTCACCAGCCCTTCCCCCACTGCTAAATTCAAGTCCTGAGCCAAACAGCTGCTCCTGACTGCTTACATTAAACTAATTTGTGCTGCAACATTGCAACTGCTTAATTTTTGTTTGAACTTTATCACCAATAAGCATTACAATAACAAGCGATAGGACAGAATCTCTAAAGAAATATCAATCATCTGAGATTCGGTGACAGCTAATATGACTGGATTGCAAAAATAGAACACTAGAATGGAGCTCCGGAAATGGGTTTTAAGAAAACAGGCAGAGGCTAAATGCAGCGTTCTGTTTAAAGGTTTCTAAAATAACTACAGGGGCGATCAAAAAGCAGGGAGGAGGATCTAATATGAAGTTAGATTTCCAAGCGAAGGGATACTTAGCTACCCCTTCGACTTCATAGAACCCCTCTACTGATCCAAACCACTCTCCCTCCCTTGCCATCAAGCAAAAGCAAATAGACAATTGAGAATGGGGGAGGGGAAAGAAAGTGTTGCAAGGCATGGCTAGGAAAATGTTTGGGCTGCAGAGTCTCGGTGCCAGCATCAAGTCACGTGGCCATCCTCCTGTTTTTCTCTCTCTTTTCTCCCATTCTGGACATGCGGTTTCTTCGTGCTGCTGCAACAGACACTGACTGACCTGAACCGGTTGTAATTCCTGCCAAGTATGCAGACTCTGTTTTGCTACATATTGGAATTTGACTTAGGGCATGTGTCAGGCATTTGCTTTCACTGAGCGAATTGCGATACCATGAACCAAGCACATTTTGTCTTCAGCTTTTGGAATGCACACAGGAACACAGGAACTTTTTTTCATTTCCCAATTTTTTTATTTTTTTTTTTAATTATTCGTGGTTGATGTTTTTGTGTTAGTTGTATTCACATAGTTTTTGCTGTATAAGACAGTTGAAAATTCCCTTTGCTTGCAGTAAAGGAAATTAATTAGTTTGACTGAAGCAAGAAATATCTGTCAGCTTCTTTCTGGTAAGATTCATTAGTTTAGAGTTCTTCTGAAACATTTACACTTTGTCAAGGGAAGTCAGTGTAGTTCATAGATGATATGTTTGGGGAAACAACTTGATAAAAGTTAAAGAAGGGACAAATAAACCTAAGGAGGGTAATTAGCCTGCATAAGCCAAGCACATTCATATGTCAAGTCGATGCATCTGAAGTTACAGCAGTGTTTTCTAAGCCGTGTGATGGGAACTGCACAGTTTATACAGTTTCTCTTTTTCCCAAAAGTATTTGCATATGTTTTAGTACACACGCATATTTGTATGCAGAAAAACACCTACTTTCCTTACCCATTTCAGAAACCTATGCACATATATTTTACGTGTTTAAATAATTGCAACATGTGCACGTAATAACCCCGAGTTATGCGCGGGGCAGGTATTTTAGAAAGAACACTGCTATAAGTTCACCTAGAGAATAGTCACTGCCATTAGCAACGGTAACATGGAATAGACTTAGTTTTTGGGTACTTGCCAGGTTCTTATGGCCTGGATTGGCCACTGTTGGAAACAGGATGCTGGGTTTGATGGACCCTTGGTCTGACCCAGTATGGCATTTTCTTATGTTCTTATGTTCTTAACACGCGCCCTCCACTGCTGAATATACTTCCCTGTGCACGGACTAGCATTCACCTATTCGCCGACGCCTCCACTGGTTCACCCAGACCTGCCAGCACTTTATCTCGAACCCCCCCCCCCCAACAAACACTCACACACATACACCCCGCTTAACCCAGACCTCCCACCCATGCACTGCAGACAAAAGTCACGTGCAATTTCACTGCCGTCACTTAGCAAGGATAAAAACACAGACAAGTTCAGTAACGTTTGCCCATGGACCACTTACAAAATAGAAAATTCTGCATGAACTTCTGAACCCCACCCCAGAATGCCTCTAAATCCCATCCCTTTTTCCCCCTTTCACATTCTGCAAAAGCCCGAAGTTGGCGTGGCACTGCCATTCTGCGCAGACTTCGGGCTTCTGCAAAACACTACTTGCATGCATCATTTTTATGAGTTTAACTTCCAATGTTATGCCATGTGTGCTTTTTGAAAATGTGCCCCATAGCGAATAGCATATATATTCCTTCAGACATGCCCAAATGGTTTAAATCAACACAGAATAATTCTGTTTACTCCATTGGTAATTACACTATTAACAATTAATACAACAAAATCCAATTGTGCTGTGACCCAGGGTGCTCGTATTGGCTGTGTTTCTTTTCAGAAACCACCAGGAAAATGTGATCATTGGTAAACTGATAAACTCTCATATACATTAAGCTAATGTTTTGATTCTTGACAACAGTATTGGCCTGATAAACATCCTCTAGAAGCAAAACATAAGCTTAATGAGTATATAATTGGTTATTAAACCATTTTAAGGCATGTCAGGCTTTGATTTTTACAAGTCTGCCCAACCCAATGACAAACCAAAGAGATTCAAAAGCTAAGTAAGTTACTTTGACCTGATTAACCAATATCTACCACATCTGGAACTGCAGTATAACCTCTGTACGTGACTGGGAACTGCATCAGAGGTCCAAGGGAAAAATCAGCCAACTGTATTTCCTTGCTGCCAGAACTCCTGCTAAAGAGCTATAAATGGGGAGGACAATTTTTAAAGCTAGCCTGGGAAAAATAATATTTAGTGAAGTAAAGTGACCTGGCTGAAAATTGCCTTCCTCTGTACAGCTAAAAAGTATGTGCAGGCTTCTACCCAGATTGAGGAGAGACATTACTGGCAGCAGGGAGAAGGCATGGTAGGCAAACAGTGGGGTAGATTTTATAATTTTGCGCGAGCGCGAACAAAAGTACGCTGGATTTTATAAGATACGTGCGTAGCCGCGCATATCTTATAAAATCCAAGGTCGGCGCGCGCAAGGGGGTGCAGATTTGTGCAACCTGCGCGCGCCGAGCCCGGCATGCGTTGCCTGTTCCCTCCGAGGCCACTCCGAAATCGAAGCGGCCTCAGAGGGAACTTTCCTTCGCCCTCCCCCCCTCCCTTCCCCTACCTAACCCCCCCCCCTGGCCCTATTTAAATCCCCCCCCCCTTCCTTTGTTGCCAGATTTACGCCTGCTGGCGTGCCATCACCCGACCCGGGGGCTGGTCCGGAGGCCTCGACCACACACGATTCCGCCCCGAACCACCCCTGACCCCAGTCCCGCCCCGGACACGCCCCCTCCCCGCCCCTTTTACGAAGCCCCGGGACTTACGCGCGTCCCGGGGCTGTGCGCGCGCCGGCGGCCTATGCAAAATAGGCCGCCGGCGCGCAGGGCATTTAAAATCCGGCCCAGTGAGTGTAGGTTTGAAAATTAAGAGGATAACTTTAAAAGACCTGTGTGCATTCCCATATACCCGCATATATGACTACACAAAGAGTGAAACCCTGCAAAGGTATTGAAAAGAGCAGGTGAAAATTAAATAAAGAAGTGGGATCTTGGGTACAGGCGATAGGGCTACACATTATCATCCACATGGATATCTCTGCTGGCTGCGCGGGCTTGTGTAGGCCAGATATCTTTATCCTCTACTTGCAAACGGTCACAGAAGCACTTGTGGGGTTTGGTGGGAGGGTAGGGATCAAGAAGGGGGTGACTGGTCCCTACTATGACAGGGCCCTCACCGGCGCACAGGGGGCTGCTTCGGTGTTTGAGGGAGGGGTAAGGGACGAGGCATCAAAAATTACGCATAGGGGGAAGTTTGTGGGGGGCACATGAAGCGGGGTGCTATTAGCCTATTAATTGGCAGAGGGTGAAGGACCTATGCAATGTTTGGCACAGACAGAGATAGTGGCCAGTCTGGGGATGGCCAAATGAAGGCCTGGCATAAATAAATAGGACAGCCAGGGGGTTGGTGATGTGGCAGCACATTGCACAGAGCGGCAGTGGCCATGGCAGCATTCATGGAGCGGGATACCAGTGGGTAGTACTTTCACTGAGCGCAAGGTTGATCACATAATAGCTGGAATAAGTAATATTACAACTAGCTTAGTGCTGTAACCTACTCTGGTTGATGAATCTCAAAATTAACTAAGATTTGTTAGCCTTTGTAAACATGTCTCATCATCTTAAATTCTCAATCAAGGGTTTTCAAGCTGGTCCTTGAGAACTGAATAGCTCAACATTTCCTAGTTGATATGCAGCAGCAGCAGAAGTGCAGGTGTTCTGGGAAATTCTTCTACTGGCCAACCGGAACCACCAGTAGGAAAAAGAGTCATTGTTGGCCCAAGCCATTGCTGGCAGCGGCAAAGCCTGCTTCTGTGCTATCCCTTCCCCACAGAATCTCTTCCAACTAGTAGGGGTGGTCTAAGCAAACAGCACTTAATTTCTGCTGCTGCTTCTTCCTTCTCTAATGGCTTCTCTCTGCTTTGGTTACTGTGGGTCTCAAGACACTATAGGTCGGCCGCTGCACAGTTCTGACTCTAGAAGAAAGCTGGTAGAGAAGGAAAAAGCAGGAGCGGGTATATGCTACTTGCCAGCATGCCAGATGAAGGATATCATGGGAGGGGGATGTAGAAGGGACAAGTGATTGCACTTCGGGAGTATGGATTGGAGGGTCAGATGACTGCCTCAGGGGGTGGGGGTGGCTAAATGAAAGATTCAAAAGGTTGGGAAGAGTGGGAAGGGAAGCTGATTATGCCAGGAGGTCGGGATAAGTATGGGAAGGGTGAGATGATTAGGCCAGGATTGTGAGAGAGAGGTTAGAAATGGTGATTGAGCCAGGAGCATGGGGGAAATAGGAAAGGAAGATGATTATGCCAGGGGACTGGGGGGAATAGGAAAGGAAGATGATTATGCCAGGGGACTGGGGAAAGGACAGGTGGGTGATTATACAAGAGGTATGGGGGGAAAAGAGAAGGGAAGATGACTTTCTAGGATGGTGGGGAGAGAGGGAAGGGAAGGTCAGGTCATTATGTCATGGGCTCTATGGTAAAGGGAAGATGATGGTGTACCATGATGAAGAGAACCCAATGATAGATGTGCCACAACATGAAGAAAGGTCAGGAGGCACTGCACTAGCGCCTGGTTTTCAGGATATCCAAAATGAATGTACATGAGATATATTTGCTTTCAGTGAAGACAATACATATAAATCTATCAGACGCATAATAATTGTGGATATCCTGAAAACCACACTGGCTAGGGGGTACTCAAGAACCAAGTTAAAAATCCATGGTCTAAATCACAAAACCTTTGAAGAACAATAGTGAGGTCAGAATTCAAGTGATAATGGTGTACTGAATTATTCTTTACTTGAACATAAGAGGTATTTGAAACGCTTGTAGTATATATTGTATCTCATATACCGCCAAACAAAAGCTGATACTTTATAAGCTTATCAAATATAACTTATTTTAAGAAGCTATTCCTTATACAAAAGGTAATTTCAAACAGGTCACATGGGAAATTTGGCAAAAATACAAGAACATGCCATACTGGGTCAGGCCAAGGGTCCATCAAGCCCAGCATCCTGTTTCCAACAGTGGCCAATCCAGGCCATAAGAACCTGGCAAGTACCCAAAAACTAAGTCTATTCAATGTTACCGTTGCTAGTAATAGCAGTGGCTAATTTCTAAGTCAACTTAATTAATAGCAGATAATGGACTTCTCCTCCAAGAACTTATCCAATCCTTTTTTAAACACAGCTACACTAACTGCACTAACCACATCCTCTGGCAACAAATTCCAGAGTTAATTGTGCATTGAGTGAAGAAGAACTTTCTCCGATTAGTTTTAAATGTGCCACATGCTAACTTCATGGAGTGCCCCCTAGTCTTTCTATTATCTGAAAGACTAAATAACCGATTCACATCTACCTGTTCTAGACCTCTCATGATTTTAAACACCTCTATCATATCCCCCCTCAGCCATCTCTTCTCCAAGCTAAAAAGTCCTAACCTCTTTAATCTTTCCTCATAGGGGAGCTGTTCCATTCCCCTTATCATTTTGGTCACCCTTCTCTGTACCTTCTCCTTCGCAATTATATCTTTTTTGAGATGCGGCAACCAGAATTGTACACAGTATTCAAGGTGGGGTCTCACCATGTAGCGATACAGAGGCATTATGACATTTTCCGTTTTATTCACCATTCCCTTTCTAATAATTCCCAACATTCTGTTTGCTTTTTTGACTACTGCAGCACATTGAACCGATGATTTCAATGTGTTATCCACTATGACGCCTAGATCTCTTTCTAGGGTGGTAGCTCCTAATATGGAACCTAACATTGGGTAACTATAGCATGGGTTATTTTTCCCTATGTGCATCACCTTGCTCTTATCCACATTAAATTTCATCTGCCATTTTGATGCCCAATTTTCCAGTCTCAGAAGGTCTTCCTGCAATTTATCACAATTTGCTTGTGATTTAACTACTCTGAACAATTTTGTATCATCTGCAAATTTGATTACCTCACTTGTCGTATTTCTTTCCAGATCATTTATAAATTTATTCTGTTTCATTGTAAACCGGTTTGATATGCATTCTATGCAGGAAAATCGGTATAAAAAACCCTATAAATAAATAAATAAATAAAATATATTGAAAAGTATGGGTCCCAATACAGATCCCCGAGGCACTCCACTGCCCACTCCCTTCCACTCAGAAAATTGTCCATTTAATCCTACTCTCTGTTTCCTGTCTTTTAGCCAGTTTCTAATCCACGAAAGGACATCACCACCTATCCCATGACTTTTTACTTTTCCTAGAAGCCTCTCATGAGGAACTTTGTCAAATGCCTTCTGAAAATCCAAATATACTACATCTACCTGTTTACCTTTATCCACATGTTTATTATAGAAACATAGAAACATAGAAATGACGGCAGAAGAAGACCAAACGGCCCATCCAGTCTGCCCAGCAAGCTTCACACATTTTTTCTCTCATACTTATCTGTTTCTTTTAGCTCTTGGTTCTATTTCCCTTCCTCCCCCACCATTAATGTAGAGAGCAGTGATGGAGCTGCATCCAAGTGAAATATCTAGCTTGATTAGTTAGGGGGTAGTAGGGGTAGTAACCGCCGCAATAAGCAAGCTACACCCATGCTTATTTGTTTTAACCCAGACTATGTTATACAGCCCTTATTGGTTGTTTTTCTTCTCCCCTGCCGTTGAAGCAGAGAGGTATGCTGGATATGCATCTAAAGTGAAGTATCAGGCACATTTGGTTTGGGGTAGTAACCGCCGTAACAAGCCAGCTACTCCCCGCATTGTGAGTGAATCCTTTTTTCTTCTCCCCTGCCGTTGAAGCTATGCTGGGTATGCGTGAAGTATCAGTTTTTCTTCTCCCCTGCCGTTGGAGCAGAGAGGTATGCTGGATGTGCATCGAAAGTGAAGTATCAGGCACATATGGTTTGGGGTAGTAACCGCCGTAACAAGCCAGCTACTCCCGGCTTTGTGAGTGCAAATCCTTTTTTCCACATTTCCTCTTGCTGTTGAAGCTTAGAGTGATGTTGGAGTCACAGTAACCATGTGTATGTTTATTGAATAAGGGTATTGTGTCCAGGCAGTAGCCATCATTCTGGCGAGTCACCCACTCTTCATTGGCGGCCTCTTGACTTTATGGATCCACAGTGTTTATCCCACGCCCCTTTGAAGTCCTTCACAGTTCTGGTCTTCACCACTTCCTCCGGAAGGGCATTCCAGGCATCCACCACCCTCTCCGTGAAGAAATACTTCCTGACATTGGTTCTGAATCTTCCTCCCTGGAGCTTCAAATCGTGACCCCTGGTTCTGCTGATTTTTTTCTTATGGTAAAGGTTTGTCGTTGCCTTTGGATCATTAAAACCTTTCAAGTATCTGAAAGTCTGTATCATATCTCCTCTGCTCCTCCTTTCCTCCAGGGTGTACATATTTAGATTCTTCAATCTCTCCTCGTACGTCATCCGATGAAGATCCTCCACCTTCCTGGTCGCCCTTCTCTGTACCGCTTCCAACTTGTCTTTGTCTTTTTGTAGATACGGTCTCCAGAACTGAACACAGTACTCCAGGTGAGGCCTCACCAAGGACCTGTACAAGGGAATAATCACTTCCCTTTTCTTACTCGATATTCCTCTCTCTATGCAGCCCAGCATTCTTCTGGCTTTTGCTATCGCCTTGTCGCATTGTTTCGCAGACTTCATATCATTAGACACTATCACCCCAAGGTCCCTCTCCTGCTCCGTGCACATCAGCCTTTCCCCCCCCATCGAATACAGTTCATTCGGATTTCCACTCCCCATATGCATGACTTTGCACTTCTTGGCATTGAATCTCAGCTGCCATATCTTCGACCACTCTTCCAGTTTCCTTAGATCCCGTCTCATTCTCTCCACTCCTTCCGGCGTGTCCACTCTGTTGCAGATCTTAGTGTCATCCGCAAAAAGACAAACCTTACCTTCTATCCCATCCGCAATGTCGCTCACAAAGATATTGAACAGGACCGGTCCCAACACCGATCCTTGCGGTACACCACTTAAAACCGCTCTCTCTTCAGAGAAGGTTCCATTTACCATCACACATTGTCTTCTGTCCGTCAACCAATTTGCAATCCAGGTCACCACCTCGGCACTCACTCCCAAGCTTCTCTCGGCACTCACTCCCAAGCTTCTCTCAAAAAAGTGAAGCAGATTTGTGAGGCAAGACTTGCCTTGGGTAAAGCCATGCTTTGTTCCATTAAACCATGTCTTTCTATATGTTCTGTGATTTTGATACTTAGAACACTTTCCACTGTTTTTCCTGGCACTGAAGTCAGGCTAACTGGACTGTAGTTTCCTGGATCTCCCCTGGAGCCCTTTTTAAATATTGGGGTTACATTAGCCATCCTCCACCCTCCAGTAATGTACCTACATTACATCAATTTTCAAAGTGAACTTAAGAACATATGTCCACTTTGAAAATGATCCCACTAAAACTACCCCATGCCGGCACATGATCCTCCAACACAGCGGCACTGGCTGCTCTGTCGGAGGCCTCTGGCCCTGTCCCCGCTCTGCCTCGCCCCACCCTGGACCACTCCGCCCCCGGACCACCCCTTTAGTAAAGCCCCGGGACTTACATGCGGCCCGGGGCTTTACTCGCGTCGCCGAGCCGTATCATCTGCAAATTTGATTACCTCACTTGTCATATTTCTTTCCAGATCATTTATAAATATATTGAAAAGTATGGGTCCCAATACAGATCCCTGAGGCACTCCACTGCTTACTCCCTTCCACTGAGAAAATTGTCCATTTAAAAAGCTGCGTGTAAGTCCTGGGGCTTTACTAAAGGGGTGGTCCAGGGGCAGAGTGGTCCAGGGTGGGGCGGGTCAGAGTGGGGACAGGGCCAGAGGCCTCCGACAGAGCAGCCAGTGCCGCTGTTTTGGAGGATCATGTGCTGGCAGGCTGCCGGTGCACGCAACTTGCGCCTGCCCAGAGGCAGGCGCAAAAGGTAGGATAAACATTTTTGGGGGGTTAGAGTAGGGCTGGGGGGAGAAAGGTTAGGGGAAGGGGTGGAAAGGTTAGGTTAGGGGTAAGGGAACGGAGGAAGGCAGCATGGTTCTGCGTGCGCAAAGTGCACAATTGTGCACCCCCTTGTGTGCACCGACCCCGGATTTTATAACATGCGTGCGCCTGGGCGTGCATGTTATAAACTCGGGTGTACATGTGTGCGCGCCGGGTAGAGCGTGCACATTTATTTATTTATTTTTAGATTTTTATATACCGGTGTTCCTATATGAAATAAAGGTCACATCGGTTTACATTGAAACAGAACATGAAAATTGCCAAAAGGCATTACATAGAACAAGGTTATGAAACTTGGAACAGTGTACATAAGTTCAAAATTTAACAATAACGTTGTAACATTGATGACCAAAAGATAAAGGAAAGAAAAGAAAAAGACTTAAACAATTAAGTTGACAGGTCTTATTGAGCATAAAAATTATAACGTATAAGTGAGAAAGTCTCAAGTGTCCTGCAGCAAGAGATTAGATACCGAAGTAGGTAGTGGTATGGAAAATGGGGGTTTGTGAAGAAGATATGTATGCCCGTGCGCACCTTTTTAAAATCTACCCCATATTTTTCCTGAAAAAGTATATGTATACTGCGGATTTTATAAAGTTTGTGCATAAGTCCAAACTCCCCCCCAACTCCGCCCCCAAGAATGCCTCTGCTCCATCCAGGTAAACTCATGCGCAAACATGACATATGCATTTACGTTTACCTGCATAACAGGGCACCTCTGTACATAAAACAGTATTTTACACACAGACGTCACTTTGAAAATTAGTCCCTTAATACCTAAGGGGTAGATTTTCAAACAAACGTGCCCGTACCCCTGTGGGCGCAGTTCCCGGTGTGTGCACATGGACACACCGATTTTAAAACAAGCACATGCTAGCATGCGCGTGTTATAAAATCAGGTGACCGTGCGCACATGTGCACTGGATTTTACAATCCACGCATACATATGTGGCCGGCACACACAAGGAGGAGTGAACTTTTGCAAATTCCGTGTGGCAACGTAATCGGGCCTTCCCCAGTTTCCTCTCCCCTTAACTAAACTCCTCCCTCTTTCCCTTTCCTCTCCATCCCCTAAACCCTATTGATCTATCCTTTTTGTTTTTGTTTCACAGCTTACTTCATGGCCAGAGCTGAAGTAATTTGCGTGCTCTGGCCAACTGCCGGCATGCAAGTCATCCAAACAGCATTCAGTGGTGCTGTCCTCGCCCACCCCTCTGCCCCGCTCCTCCCCGCCCAGACCCTGCTCCCTCAGCCCGCCCCTTTGAAGAGGTCTGGCACTCATGTGCTTACTGGGGTTTATGCGCACAGGCCTTTTAAAATATGGCCTTATATTTCCTTATGTTAAACTTTTATTCAGAAATCTGTTTTTATTTTGACTATGAAGCCAATTGTTACTATTACAATATTTCAAATATTCCAAAACATTCTGAGATTAATATTCAAATGTATTTATCCAGCTACCTCAAACATTATCTGGATAAATGCCGACTTTTGAATATTAGTACCATACATCCAGATAAAATTTATCCAGTAGGAATGTGCATTCGTTTCATTCATTTCGTTCATTTCATATTGCATGCTAATTAGATGTGCATTCGTTTCATACGTTTCATTCGTTTAATATTACATGCTTGTATAGGAAACGAATGAAACGAATGCACATCCCTATTATCCAGGTAAGTCATTAACTGGCTAAAATTTATCCAGTTAAATATTAGGTATTTCAAGGGTGTTCCGGGGTGAAGTTGAGATACCTGCACGCCTGCAATAGCTTTTATCAAATTACTCTCACCATGGATATATTGCTATTATGACTTCTAAAAAGTTCTACTTGAAAAGATTCTGTTTGTGCAATTTGGTTTAAATTTTATGGCTTATTCATAATCATTGATAATATAGAGATGGAGTAGAGAAAGCAAAATGTAGATCTCCAGCAAAGCCTAGCTTAGATCTAGTTTACACCCTGGCCAAAGAGAAAAGCAGAAGGAAAGCTTGCTAATAAGCAAGAGGGAACTACTTACAGGCAATTTCCCTGAACATACTGACATGCACATGGTGATGACAGACAGCACTCAGTGTTAATTCAATGGGTACTGATTTGCTAGAGCTAATTTCCATATTTAGGGCTTGCTGAAATAACTTCCCATTAACAGTGAACTATCACTACATTTACATTTCCCCAAACTGAGTGCTAATTACATGTGCATTATGGTGAAAATATGAACAACATAGTAAAAACAAAGCCAGCAACGTGGCTAGGCAGAGATGATACCTTTAGGAGACTAGCAGATAGTTGAAGAATCAAGCATGAAGGAATATTAAGTGCCTTCAGTTTCCCGATGCAGGTATTTTAGTAGTCCTGAACGCATCTATCATCAAGTATGTGTTAACTTTGTAAAGGCAGTGTTTTTACTCAGTTACTCTGTTGGTTTTCTTTTAACTAATGTCATAACAAAGACACTGACTTCACATTTTTTTTTAAATATTGTTCCTCATGGATGTACAAATAAAGCTCTCTTTTTTTTTAATTTGTTTTTTATTGCATTTTCACTTAATATACAAGAATACTCTTGAAATGAAATTGCAGAGATACATAGACATTTTTTAAACAACTAGAAAAACTCAATAAACAAGTAAATTTCTCTTGTTCTCTGTAGTACAAGTCCACAATAAGGAGTGGAGGCAGATATACCCAACTTAAAGAAATAGGTTTCCCCTTTACAAACAGAAAGAACTCAGTAGTATACAGAGATATATAACTTTTACAAAGGACCAGATTCACTTTCACTGGTTCCCACTGGGTTCAATGGATTTTTCCCGAGAAATTGAGTTAATTGAGGTGGGTCATAAAAAATATAGGTATTACTACCATATTTTATCATGCATCTGCTAGGAAATTTAAGATAAAATGCCACACCATTTAACAAAACTTGAGGTCTCATTAGAAGGAAGGCCGTCCTTCTTTTTTGGGTTTCATGAGAGATATCGGGAAACACTCTAACATTGCATCCCAAAAAAGTAACATTTCTGTTTCTAAGACATAATCTTAATAACAAATCTTTATCAGATTCTAAAACCAAAGTAACAATTAACATTGCTGGCTCTGCCAAATCTGTGTCAGAAGATTCTAAGATCGCAGATATATTTAAAGGTTGTTGTTGAAACCGGAACAACTGTCCCTTCCCTTTGTTTGTGGCTTTGGAATATAGAAAATCTTGGCTATTGGTGGTAGCGCTTGTTCTTCAATTTGTAGAATTTCCCTCATATATCTTTTAAATACATCTCTAGGTGGATTAAGAGGAATTTTAGGGAAATTTATAAATCTTAAATTTCTATTTTTTGTCAGATTTTCAAGATTCTCCATTTTCATAGCAAGGTATTTCTTATCTCGTATAATTGTTGTCTGAACCGATTGAATGTCCTTTATCTTCTCTCTATTTGACACAATTTGCTGCTCCAGATCAGTATCAACAGTATTTAATATTTTAACCTGATCTTCCAAAGTTTTAATCTTTTCATTTATTGGGGAAATTAAATGTAAAATAGAAGATCTCATCTCTATTATCGTTTCCCAGATAGTCTCTAATGAAAAAGTTTCAGGTCTTACCACCGCTGGTATTTTCAAGATTGATGTCTCTCCAGTAAATCCAGTTGGGTCACCCATATGTGAATCTCTCTCACTTCGGATAAAGCCTTGTGTTGTTCCTGGGCTGTCTGCTTCGGTCGAGGCCCCGTCGGTCCCTGCCGGGTTCCGCCCTCCGACACTTCGGTCTACTGGTGTTCCCCCTGCTTCACAGGCACCTCTCCTCTCCGCAGGATTCCTCAGCGGCGTCCCTTCTGCGGGGCTTAAAGGAGATATTGAGCCAGGGAGAGAGGGGAGCTCTACTTCCCCTCCCCCACTCTCCAGCGGCTATGCACCGGCTATCAATTCTCTGCGTAAGACATGCGAGTCCATGGGTCCGAGGACTGGCATAGACACTGAGGATGCAGGGTAAGGCACACCCCGTGATTTGTGCTTTCTCCCCATTCACGCAACCGTGATTTGTGCTTTCTCCCCATTCACGCAACTGACAACAGAGGATCATCCCCATCTCTATAACGCCTT
The DNA here is from genome assembly GCF_901001135.1 of Rhinatrema bivittatum. NCBI lineage: Eukaryota > Metazoa > Chordata > Amphibia > Gymnophiona > Rhinatrematidae > Rhinatrema > Rhinatrema bivittatum. Next base: position 557,695,708 of record NC_042617.1, read on the forward strand.
GCACACAACTACTAGGCCTGGCACTTTTCTCACTGACTTTATTCAATGCTCAGTCCATCTCTAAAAAATCACACATCCTCAACGAACTCCTAAACGATACTAAACCAGACATCTGTGCTATCACAGAAACCTGGTTAAAAACTACAGATACAGTACTTCTAAATCAGCTACCTACCCAGGCTTATGACCTACTCTCTATTCCCAGGATCAAAAAAAGAGGAGGAGGGCTGCTCCTAGCTGCCAAAAAAGGATTAGGCCTGACCCTACAAGCCACAATTACAACAGCCAACCTCGAATTTGCCCTCTTCAAATCAAAATACCTTCTAATCGGATTGATTTACGCTCCCCCAGGAATTCTCGAGGCAGACCCATCCCCCATCATTGAACTAGCCGCCAAACATCTTAATGCAGGAAAACCAGCGATCCTCATGGGAGACTTCAACCTGCACGTGGACGTCCTACCTCGCTCCCCCAACTGCGAAACCCTTCTCTCCTCCCTCAGCCACATGGGGTTCAGGCAAATTGTCAACGAACCCACCCACAAGGCAGGTCACACGTTAGACCTCATTTTCTTAAATGAAGGAATATCGTCCGTTAACAATCCATCATGCCTACAGGTCCCTTGGACGGACCACCAAATCATCTCCACGGCTCTAGAGATCATGGAACATCCTCCCCAAACTACACATGCAACCTCAGTCGCCATCAGAAAACCCTGTACTGGAGAAATCCTCAGCTCTCATTTATCCAAAGAACTAGCTCAACTAAACCTCTCAGACATCAACACTGCCACTACCTCATGGATCAACATCACCAATAGGGTGGCTGATCAAGTATGCCCCATGACCACGAAATTGCTCCATCCTGAAAAGGACAACAGGAAACCCTGGTTCACGCTGGAGTTGAAGTCGCTCAAACAAGAGCTAAGATGTAAGGAACACAGGTGGCGAAAAAACCCGTCCACTATTACCCTCTTGGCTTATAAATCTTGCCTAAACTCTTACAGAAACATCATCAATATAACCAAGAAAGAATTCTTCTCAAAAAAGATCCACCACTTTATCTTCGACTCTAGAGCTCTGTTTTCCTATGTGTCAGCCCTCACTAAACCAACTACCCCTCTTATACCAGACACACAAGCATCCAACAAAGCCAACGAACTGGCGGTCTACTTTGAGAAAAAAATAGACACCCTCCTCGCTCCTCTCAAGGTGCCCTCTCCTCAACCGAACTACCCTCCCACTACCAGCACACAACACTCTCACCCAACCCACATGCAATATAAAGCAACTACAGCTTCGATGGCTTCCCTTGAGCAGACGTCCGCCTTAGAAATTGAAAACATCCTTAGGAAGATGAAGCCCTCATCCCACCCACTTGACCACATCCCATCCAATCTACTGTTCTCCATTCCTAACATCATCGCTAAACCGATAGCAGACATCATAAACTGCTCGCTCTCCCAAGGTCAAGTCCCTGACCAACTCAAGCTTGCTATTCTCAAGCCTCTCCTTAAAAAACCTAACCTTCCACCCACTGACCCAGCTAACTTCAGACCAATTGCCAACCTCCCAATGATTGCAAAAATCATGGAGAAGGTAGTAAACAGACAACTATCCGAATTCCTAGAAGAGAATGTCATTCTAACCTCCAATCAATTCAGATTTCGAAAGTCATTGAACACTGAATCTCTACTAGCCTCGCTTTCTGATAACATCCTCATCAACCTGGAAATGGTCAACCTTTCTTTCTCGTCTTACTGGACCTCTCCTCAGCATTCGACACTGTGAACCATACCTGCCTCATTCAGCGTCTAGCAGATATTGGTATAACAGGTTCAGCGCTCAACTGGTTCAAATCTTTCCTTGAAAACAGACAATACAAGGTCAGGATTAACAACAAAGAATCACTCCCTATCAGATCAAAGCTGGGGGTACCTCAAGGATCATCCCTTTCACCAACACTATTCAATATTTATCTCCTTCCACTCTGCCATCTACTATCTAACCTCAAGCTAACACACTTCCTATACGCGGATGACATTCAGATCCTCATCCCGATAATGGAATCCCTCCACAAAACGTGGTCTTACTGGAACAGCTGCCTTTCGGAAATCAAAAACATGCTAACAAGCCTCAACCTCATGCTAAATACTAGCAAAACTGAAATCCTCATAATAGCTCCAGACAAGTGCTCTCTATTCAACCCAACTAGTTCCACCCAACTCTCCTTCACATCAATCGACCACACACCACAAGTAAGAGATCTTGGTGTACTTCTGGACAACCAGCTCAACTTCACCAAGTTCATAAACAATACTACCAAAGACTGCTTCTTCAAATTGCAAGTCTTAAAAAAATTAAAACCTCTTCTACACTTCCAAGACTTCCGCTTGGTACTACAATCTATCATCCTCCCTAAACTGGACTATTGCATCTCACTCCTCCTGGGCCTGCCAGCCAACACCATCAAACCACTTCAGATGGTCCAGAACGCGACAGCCAGAATTCTCACTAACACCAAAAAATGGGATCACATCACCCCTATCCTCCAAAATCTTCACTGGCTGCCCATAAAATTTAGGATACAATTTAAATCCCTCATGATGATTCACAAGGCTCTTCACAACATCTCCCCCCTCAACCTATCCTTCCAACTACAGCAACACGTCTCCAATAGACCGATCAGAAGTGCATACCAGAACATGCTTCACACCCAGCCAACAAAAACCTCATTGAGGAAACGAGCTCTGTCCACTGCAGGTCCCCATCTTTGGAACCTGCTCCCACCGGACCTCCGCCAAGAACCATGCCTTCCGACATTCAAAAAGAAGCTAAAGACTTGGCTATTCACTCAAGCTTTCCCTGAGAGCTAAAATCTGGTGAAGCGACAGACGATATACCTACCTCTGTACATATGTTCCTGATTTATGGTTCCTGATTTATGGTTCACAGTTACATTTAATTGAGTTTTATGAAGTTTTCTTTTAATAGTTTTCCTGTATACTTGTGTTAATGTATTCTGCCTTGAGGCGACTGTTTTAATGTATTTCCGCCCTGGAGGCGACTGTTCAGTTCCTTGTAAACCGGTGCGATATGTATTCTTTACAGGAACATCGGTATATAAAAATTAAAAATAAATAAATAAAATAAATAAAGGAAAAATCGTTTGCAGGAAAAAAAGGTGGAACTCAGATGCCAAACCAAACTACTGAGCGGCCATCTTGGATCCGCCCCCCCCCCCCCCCAATAAAGCTCATTTTATCAGCAAAAAATATCAAGAAAGAGAATGAAAGGGCCAACCCAGTGGGTCAGCAATAATGCTGCCATATAGCAGAACCAAGTTTGATTCTCAGGCCTGGGTTTTCCTCCCAAGGGCCAGCTGGGACTTGGGGTGCTGCTGTCTGGACTTGGAATGCATGACTATCTGGGTCCGAAGGGAGCCACGGTCTCTGGTCCCTAGCGAACGACTGTTCCTGTGATCGCTGGGCTAATATGCAGTTTATAACTTAGGGGAACAAACACTGGGTAGTTGTGAATGAAGGCTCATGGTGCCACAGCCTATTACAGAGCCAGTTCTGATTAAGATGGAAGCCCAAATGAGCAGGATAAAACTGCTAGATCAAAAAACAAAAAAGTGAAAATGGACAGAAAGGATTGAAACATTATGTTTACAAAATCCAGGTATGAACCACCCAACTCTTTACCAATTATTCCCATATCAAAGGAAGGGGTTACATAATAACTCCACCTATCAGCTGTGTGCTTTAGAATGGGCATGTGCAGATCTATTTCCTGTTATTTCCATAGTTAGCTGTAGCTTTCCTGAGTCTACCTGGCTAATAATGTGTTATGGACATTTCATCTAGGAACTTGTCCAAACCTTTTTTAAACCCCACTCTGCTAGTCACCTTGACCATGTCTTCTGATCACATGGAACAAAGATCTCTGGAACAAAGATCACATGGAACAAAGATCTCTGCTCTTTCTAGACTTCAAAGAGACAGACAGCTGTGATTGGTTAATAAATCGCATTAGTACTCATTCCCTTGCCTGTTACTGGTTAAGGGTCTGAATTTCAGCACTGTCTGATAGGCTCCCAGAAATGAGTTAATTATACTATCCTCCCCCCTTAGGAAGTAATGTCCTTAGATGTTCAGCCAATGGCACAGTATTGGCTTCCAGCCAATAGAATAATTTATTTATTAATTTAAAACTTCCAGGCACCAAAAATCCGTCTCCCCCATGGAATTTCCAAGGAAAAGGAAAAGCCTGAGTTACCACCGTTACCATGGATATGCAGTCATAAACAAGAGCTTATTGCCTTTTAGATGGACATTATTTCCCCCCCCCCCCCCCCCCCCACACACACACACACACACACACTGTGCGGCATTATGGTGAGGGTTTTGTAGACAATACGAGAGGCTATGGGGAGCCAGTGTAGGTCTCTAAGGATGGGGTTGATGTGGTCATATTTACGCGAGTTTGCAATGAGTCTCGCTGTAGCATGTTGTAACATTTGTAGTGGTTTAATGGAAGAGTTATGGGAGTCCTAGGAAAAGAGCATTACAGTAATCTAGTTTGGACGAGATGGTGGCCTGGATAACTGTGCGGAAGTCTTGGGTGTGTAGAAGGGGTCTGAGTTTTTAAGCACATTAAGTTTGAAAAAGCAGGTTTTGAGAATGGAATTTACGTAGTTCTTCATGCTTAGTTGGTGGTCAAGGAGAACTCCAAGGTCCCTCACAAATGGTTGTTTTGAGAGGAGGTGGAGTTTGGTGATATCAGCTGGCAGAGGGGAGGGGGATGCGTGAGGAGAGATGAGAAGAAGTTCAGTTTTGTTCGTGTTGAGGGCGAGATGGAGGTTAGTGAGCAGGGAGTTAATGGCTGTGAGGCATTTCTGCCAATGTTCTTGGGCGTCGGAGATGGAGTTCCGGATGGGGATGATGATCTGAACATCATCAGCGTAAAGGTAGAACTTGAGGTTGAGATCAGAGAGAGATGGCAGAGGGGTGTGATGTAAATGTTGAAGAGGGTGGAGGAGAGAGACGAGCCTTGGGGAACTCCCTGCTGGAGGGGCTGTGGGGGTGGACGTGGAGTTCCCGATTTATAACGGAGAACTTTCTGTTTGAGAGGAAGGATTTGAACCAGGTGAGGGCCAGGTCTGAGATGCCAATGTGCTCCAGGCGTGTTAGTAGATGATGGTGACTGATAGTGTCAAAGGCTGATGATATGTCGAGGAGGGCAAGGAGGTAGCTGTGGCCTTGACCCATGCCCCGAGGGAGATGGTCTGAGAGGGAGAGCAGTAGGGATTCAGTGTTTGAAATGTTTCCGGAAACCAAAATGTGATGGGTAAAGGATCAGATGGTCTTCCAGATAGTTCATGAGTTGGGAGTTGACAACTCTTTCCAATAGCTTGGCAATGAAGGGAGGTTGGAGATTGGGCGGAAGTTAGCGGGGTCTTTGGGGTCGAGTGAGGGTTTCTTAAGGAGGGGTCTTGACTACTGCGTGCTTGAGTGCATCTGGGACCGATCCATGTGCAATCGAGCTGTTGATGATATCTGCTATGGCTTTGACTATTGTGTTAGGTATAGCTAGTAGTTGCTTTGGAGGGTATGAGGTCTTCAGGATGGGACGAGGGTTTGAGCTTTTGAATATATTTTGGATTTCTAAGTAAAGTCAAGAGCGGGCATTGGGGGTTGGGTGGGGGAGGAGGGAACAGGCAAGGTGGGTGAGGGAGGTGGGTGAGGGGTGAGGGAGGTGGGTGAGAGAGGTGGGTGAGGGTGAGGGGAGGTGGGTGAGGGAATGTTCGAGTACAACATATACAACATATATTCACAAAGCAACACATAATACACTCAATACAATAAAACCACAGGTCCCTCAAATGCTTGGTGGAATAGACAGGCTTTCACATGTTTACAAAAACTTTTAAAATCCTCCTTTTGCTCATGACAAGAGTTCTTGATCTATTATTTGAAAAACCAGAATAAAGATACACACACACACACACACACACATATATATATATATATATATAATTCTCCATTTTCCTCAAATCTAAAGGCAAATAATTTTCAAGCATAGGAACACTTACAAAAAATGTACATTTGTGCGTCCCCTGAAAGTGAGCCTCATGCTTAGAAGAAGCCACAAATAAGAGGGACCTGTCCAATTCAGAGCTCTGAAGGTCAGAGTTATTATCTTAAACATAATTCTCTGGCCTAACAGTAACCAGTACAATTGATTCAGCACTGGCATGATATGAAATGGGTTCTAGAGTTGTTTCTTCTTGTCATTCAACATAATTTTGTTATTGGATGTCTAATCTTTTATCTGTTTTGTCAGTAGGCTGTAACAGTGCGAAAGGAAAAGAAAAGCTCAGTGTGAACTCTCTGTAGTGGGTGCAAATCAGAGTATTGACACAGAGATATTTAAACTACAAAAATGCACTGCAGTATGTGTGTATACAAGGGATTAGCAGAGTGCAAAATTTTCATTTCAGTTTGTTATTCGATTTGTAGGTCACCTCCATTTGTTTGGCTTGATTCCATGAAATAAAGTTTTCATTTATTTATCTGTTCCATTCATTTTTTCATTTTCCATCAAAGGCAATGGGGGAAGCATGCAACTTATTTTGAGTTTCAAAATTGGGGGTTTCTAATCAAATCTCATGAAACTTGTGGGGGGGAGGGGGAGAGAATTCCAGGGCACCAAGACTGTGTCAAAGTGACACCAAATAGTGGCAAGAATACCTAAGGCACCATAAAGAGGCAAAAGGATCCAGCAGTGGCAGGAGTTTTCCAAGGCACCATGAGAGGACCAAAGCAGCATGCAATAATAGCAAGAACAACCCAGGGCAACCAATAACAGGTGGCATGAACCCCTGAAGACAGCATGAGGGACAAAGTAGCACCAAGAGTGGACATGAACATCCTAAGGCATTATGAAGGGTGAATGACGTTGCAAAGGTGGCAGGAAAAATCCAATACTGAGAGGGTACAAAGTAGTAGCACAAGAGTGGTATAAGGATCCCAAGAAACCATAAGAGATGCAAAGCAACCACCCACAGTGGGCAAGGACAATCCCCAGGTATGAAGTCAAAGCTATGGCTGCAGACTGAATGGCAGAAAAACTCACAAAGTAGAGAATAAGGGGTATAACAGCAAGACAACGTGGCAGCAAGACCCAAGGTGTAGTGTCAGGGGCATGGCAACTAGGAAAAATAGCAGCAAGACCCCCAAGGTGCTTCCAGTCAGTCTGCCATTTGCATGGGAATTCTGGGAAACCAACAAAGGCAGACTGATTTCCAAGAAGACACTTATTCATCAACTCAGGCTCCAGCCTTAGATGATGAGGGTTTACAGTGTCCCCTGCATCTGAGAAGACATTTTGGCTGGGTATGCTAGCTGGTGAGCAGGAAAGATATGCTAAGTTATCTTGCTCAGATCTGGCTAGAGCATGGACTTGTGTGCCCAATATGCTAGTGGATCTGTGGCCATGTCCTTGATGATCAAATCTAACTCAATAACCAGAGGGATAGACACTAAAGAAATCTATTGCGACGCATTTAACTTTTAAAAGGGTGACTATGATAAATGGAGGAAAGTAGTTAGGAAAAAAACTGAAAGTAGAAGCTGCAATGGTTAAGAGTTTACATCAGGTACGGACCCTGGTTTAAAAAATATCATCTTGGAAGCCCAAACCAGTTGTATTCCATACATTAGAAAATGCAGAAGGAAGGGCTAAACGACTACTGTCATCGTAAAAAGGTGAGGTAAGAGAGGCTATAGTAGCTATAAGAATATCTTTCATGAAATGGAAAAGGGGTCTGAATGAGAAAACAGGAAACAGCAACAGCATTGCAAGTTAGATGCAAAGCATTGATAAAAGAAAGGCAAAGAGGAAATTTGAAAAAAAGCATGCTGTGGAAGCAAAAATTCATAAGAAAAACTTTTTAGACATATTTGAAGTACAAATCCTGCAAAGTAATCCACTGGATGATTATATGACCAAGGGGTAAAAGGGATACTTAGGGATGACCAAGCCATAGCAGAGAGACTAAATGAATTCTTTGCTTCGGTCTTCACTGAGGAAGATGTAAGAGAGATAACATGTCATAAATGTTATTCAAAAGTGATGATTCAGAGAATTGAAAACAAATTTAGTAAACCTAGAATATGTAATAGGACAAAGGTTACGCTCCTCACCTTGATCCGAAGTAACTCTGGTGTAGCCTCCAGCATTGTGCTGTTCCAAGGACCCAGGATAGAACTTCCCTTCCTTCAACTCTGGACTCCCTTATTGGTCCCCTAGTCAAGACTCCTGTGGCTCTGGCTGATGATGTCACATCTTCCAGGAGTAAATAAGGAAGTCCTTGCAACCACCAGCCCCTCAGCAACAGGTGCCCTTGTGTAGAGTGCGTATTGCTCTCCTTCTCTGTTCCTGCCTTGTACCTTGCTCTGTGTTTCCTTGTGGTTCCTTGCCTTGTCCCTTGCTCCTCTGTGCTCTGTTTGTTTGTCCAGTTTCCTTGCCTGTCTGCTCTCTTGTTCCAGTTGCCTGATTATTCATTTCCTTTGCTGTCCTGTCGGTCTTGTTTGTCTTGTCTGTTCTGTTTGTCTTGACTGAATTCCTGGATCCTGACCCTGCCCTGGCCTCCATCTTTCTGCTGTCTGCTGCCCACCCTGTCCTCTGGCTTGTTACCCTGTCTGCTGCCTGCCCTGACCTCTGGCTTGTACCCATTCTACTGTCTGCCACCTGCCTCAACCCATGCTTTCCTAGACTCTTCACTTAGATTGTCTTGGTGACCCACCTAAGTCCTGCTGGCCCCTGAAATCCAAGGGCTCAACCTGCGGGGAACAGGGCTAGTATAGGCAAAGCTCCATCAGTCCTGCCACAGGGTTTCTCTACCAGCTGACAGATTGGCTGCTCACTAGACAGCGTCAATCATCCCTAGGCACTAGGGGTCCACTTCTCCAACAGATGTTACAGAACATGGACAAACTAAAGTGTAGCAAGCCACCTGGACCAGATGGTATACACCAGTGGCGTAGCCACGGGTGGGCCTGGTGGGCAGGTGCCCACCCAACTTAGACCCAGGCCCACCCAACTGGCACCGGAACTGCAAGGCTGTGCGGGATCCCATCCCCGCGACAGCGAACAAGAGAACCCACGCCTCGCGCGCAATCACGGCACACATGGGGAAGCGCTGCTGCGGCCGTATGGCCAACCGGTCTTCCTGTTCGGGGGGGGGGGGGCGGAAGCACCGCGCGCAGCTTCCGCTTCCTCCCCCCAATGCAGGAAGATCAGCTGCCTCTCCTGCTGCCACCCGTTCTCCTGCTATCTTCGGGTCAAACGGCCCGCCAAACTTCCTGTTTGGGGGAGCGGAAGCGCCGCGCGCAGCTTCCGCTTCCTCCCCCCAATGCAGGAAGATCAGCTGCCTCTCCTGCTGCCACCGGCCTCCTGCTATCTTCGGGCGTCGGGCCAAACTTCCTGCTTGGGGGGGAGGGAGGAAGCGGACGTTGTGCGCTGCGCTTCCGCTCCCCCCCCCGACAGGAAGTTCAGCGGGCAGTACGGCCCGACCCGCGAAGATAGCAGGAGGCCAGTGGCAGCAGGAGAGGCAGCTGATCTTCCTGCTTTGGGGGGAGGAAGCGGAAGCTGTGCACGTGCTTGAATGTGTATGTGTGGATGAGAATGGGAGTGTGTGTGGGTGAAAACTGGAGCCTGGGTGTATATGTGGGTGAGAATGGAAGCTTGAATATGTGGGTGAATGGGAGCTTGAATGTGTGTATGTGTGGTTGAGAATGGGAGCCTGGGTTTGTGGGTGGGGGAGAATGGGAGCTTGAATGTGTGTATATAGGGTGAGAATGAGAGCCTGGGTTTGTGGGGTGGGTGAGAATGGAAGCTTGAATATGTGGATAAGAATGGGTGCTTGAATGTGTGTATGTGTGGGTGAGAATAGTACCTTAAATGTGTATATGTATGGATGAGAATGGGAGCTTGAATATGTGTGGGTGAGACTGGGAGCATGGGTTTGTGGGTGAGAATGGGAGTCTGGGTTGTGTGTGTGTGAGAATGGGTGCCTGGATGTGTGTCTGTGTGTGCATAAGAATATAAGCCTGGGGAGGGGTGAGAAGGTGAGAACTTGAATGTGAGCTTGGGGGGGGGAGAGCATATGAGAGTGACAGCTTGAGTGTGTGAGAGGGAGTCTGTGAGAAAAAGCGTGTATGTGTGTGTGTGTGTGTGTAAGGGAAGAAGACAGTAATAGAAGAAAGACACTGAAAAGGAATTAGGAAATGAGCTATAAGGAATGGAAAAAATGGGAAAAAGAGACCAGGACCAACTGATTAGAAAAATACAAAGATCAGACAACAAAGGTAAAAATATATATCTATATTTTGAGATGTTAGCAATTTAAATATAAGCAACACAACCGCTCTCTCAAAATTTATGGACAGGTAGGAGCCGTGTATAAAATCGTAATAATAAGAAGGCTAAAGTACCACAAATCACCGTGAATTATGTATGTATCATTAAGTAAACCTCATACTTAGGCGTAGATGTGAATGCTATGCTGCATAATTTGGCATTATTTATCAGTAAAAAAACAACTAGTAGACCTGCATGCCTACAGCCCACCCATGTTAACCTTGTGCCCACCCAAAAAATCAATTCTGGCTACGCCTCTGGTATACACATATCCCAGAATACTGAAAAAAACCAAAAAAATGAAATTGCAGACCTGCTCTTGGTAGTTTGTAAACTATCATTAAAATCATCTTTGGTACTTGAAGACTGGAGGGTTGCCAATGTAATAACAATTTTTAAAAGAGATTCAGGGGTGATCCAGGAAACTAAAACCAGCGAGTCTGTTGTCTTTGCCAGGCAAAATGGTAGGGGCTATCATAAATAACAAAATTATTGAACATATAGATAGGCATTTAATGGGACAAAGTCGATATGGATTTAGCTAAGGGAAGTCTTGCCTCACCAATCTGCTATATTTTTTGAGGGTATAAATAACATGTGGATAAAGGTGAGCCAGTTGATACAGTGTATGTAGATTTCCAAATACATTTGACAAAGTCCCTCATGAGTGACTTTGTAAGGAATCCTTTTACATTCTGCAAAAGGTAGGCGCTAATTTCTCCGGGCACCGGGAAAGTGCACAGAAAAGCAGTAAAAACTGATTTTCTGTGCACCCTCTGACTTAATATCATGGTGATATTAAGTCGGAGGTCCCGAAAGAAAAAAAAAATAGGCCCGCAGCTCGCGGTTGAAAACCGGACGCTCAATTTTGCCGACGTCCGGTTTCCAAACCTGTGGCTGTCAGCGGGCTCGAGAACCGATGCCGGCAAAATTGAGCGTTGGCTGTCAAACCTGCTGACAGCCGCCTCTCCTGTCTGAAAAGAGGCGCTAGGGATGTGCTAGTGTCCCTAGCGTCTCTTTTTACTGCCGGGCCTAATTTAAATAAATTTATTACTGTATCGCGTGCACAG